>NC_091768.1:45244004-45547035 GCF_029378745.1 Bos indicus
TCCATGGGGATTCTCCAGGCAAGAATACTGGAGTGGTTGCCATGCCCTTCTCCAGGTGATCGCCACAGCCTAAGAATCAAACCCAGGCCTCCCAGATTGCAGGCAGATTCTTTACCATGTGAGCCACCAGGAGATTAACAACAACTAATAAGATAAATATTATAACAATATAGTATAATAAAAGCTATATTAATGTCTCTCTCACTCAAAACATCTTACTATATAAATTTAATGCCTTTCTCATCCTAACTATGAACTTATCATGCATTGTGACCATGACTTTTGCAGTTTGGTGTGCAACAGCAGAATTAACACAAACTTCCTCTTCCTTCTCACAACTTCACACACAGAAGACGTCTTCATATCATGTATTAGTAACCTTAACATACGATTTTTTTTCATTAAGTCAAGAACTTTCTCCTTGTCACTCAAAAGAAGTACTTCGTGGATATTCTTTGGCAAATCCAAATTGCCTGCATCACTACTCCTCTGCTTTGGCGCCATTAGTAAGTTAAAAAAAGGGTTATGTGAACACAGCACTGCAATATCATGACAGTCAACCTAGTATACAAGATGGCTACTAAGTGACTATTGAGGGTATATACTGGACAAAGGGGTGATACAGATCCCTGGTAGGACAAAGAAAATGTGGCAAGATTTCATCACACTACTCAGAAGAGTGCACAGTTTGAAACTTACAAATTGTTTATTTCTGGAATTTTCCATTTAATGTTTTTGACAGTTGTTGACCATGGATAACTTTTTGGGATTTCATGAAGCCCCAGAAAACAAAACTGCAGATAAGAGGGAAATACGGAATTGATATATTCAAAAACCTGTATAAATTTCAAAACCATTATATTGAGTAAAATAAGTCAATTTCAAAGTCAGTTGCAAATGAACGAAGTCCAGATTAGTAGAAAGAAGAAAATAAAGACCACTAAATAGACAATAGAAAAGATAAATGAAACTGATATTTCAAAAAGATAAACAAAACAGACAAAGCTTGAACCAAACTTAACTCCAATAAATAAAATTGGAAACGAAAGAGAAGACATTACAACTGATCCAACAGAAATACAAAGATTATAAAAGACTACCATGAGCAATTATACACAAGCAAATTAAATAAATTGGCTTCCCTGGTGGCTCAGATGGTAAAGAATCCTCCTGCCAATGCAAGAGACATGGGTTTGATCCGTGGGTTGGGAAGATCCTCTGGAGAAGGAAAGGGCAGCCCACTCCAGTATTCTTGCCTGGGAAATCCCATGAAGAGAGGAGCCTGATGGGCTATAGTCCATGGGGTCGCAAAAGAATTGGACACGACCTAGTGACTAAGCAACAACAAATTGAAGAAACTAAAATAAATAAATTCCAAGAAACATGCAAACTACCAAGCCTGGATCATGAAGAAAGAAAATCTAAGCATATCTAAGTTACTAGTAAGAATCAGTAATCAAAAAAAATCACACCTTATCATTCCCATCAAAATAAACAATTTCTTAATATTACTCTAATATCAATTCATATGAAAGGTCCCCAAGTCTCCTCTGGCAACCACCAATCTGTTTTCTGTTTACAAGACCTTGGTTTTTGCTTTTAGATTCTATATGTAAGGGAGATTACATAGAATTTGCAAGGCAAATCGTATCATATTTTATCATATACTATTTGATCATATGGTATTTTACTTGTATGTATATTATGTAAAAAATACATACAAACACACACATACATAAGTATATTTCACAAGCTGAAACAGATATTTCCTATTTGAGAAAAAAGATTAATATGGTAAGTATACAAAGAGAATGTGAGATAAGAAGAAATATATTGGTCTCTGCCCCTAGTTCCTGACACAGAGCTCCTAAAACCCTTGTAATTTCTAAGTGATAAGAACAGTAGGAGTACCTCTTTATCTGGTATCAGTTTTTGACCTCTGTTCCTGACACAGGGCTCTTGAAACTCTTGTAATTTCCTACATGATAGGACAGTCTTCCATTTAAGGAGGTGACAGACAATGAGTGGGCTCCTAGATGGCTCATGAGTGAGGGCTGGTCACTGGAAAGACCAAGCTATGACTGAAGCTTGGAATTTTTAGCCCTATCCCAATTTTCTTGAGAGAAGTGAAAGGGGCTGAAAATCAAGTCTATATGATGAAATCTCCACAAAATTCCAAAAGTAAAGATCCAGAGAGCTCCCAGACTGGCATACACATCCACACTGGGAGGATAAAGCACCCAAACCCCTGGGAACAGAATCTCCTATGCTTGGGACCCTCCTCGACCTCACCCTATGTAAAATCTCTCTATGTGTATCCTTTATCTGCTGTTATCATAATCTTTAATAAACTGGTAAATGTAAGGGTTTCTCTAAGTTCTGTGAGCTGCTGTAGCAAATTAATCAAACCTGAAGAGGGAGTCTTAGAAACCTCTGATTTAAAGCCAACTGAGAAAGAAGTTGCAGGGCAATCAGCATCTGAAATATGGTAGGATGGTCCTGTAAGACTGAGCCCTTAACCTGTGGGACCTGATACTATCTCCAGGTAGATGTTGTAAGAACTGAGTTCAACAGTGGAACATTCAGCTGGATAGTGGAGCATTGCTTGGTGTGGGGAAAAACCTCCGCACATTTGGTCATCAAAAGTTAAACGTTCTGTGTAAAAGTAATAGAGACATGAAGGAGGGAAACATAACATGGAAGAACTGAGTTTTTCCCAGCATAGGAAAGAGGAAAACTGAGATTTTTTTTTCTAAGAGAACTTAGAAATCAACAATGACAAATGAACATCTCAGAAGAAATAAGCAAAGGACAAAGAACACGCAATTCATAGAAGAAAAAAATAAAATTGAAAATCAACATATGAAAATATATTTAACCTTAGTCAAAGGATGCAAAGGAAAAAAATGAGCTGCATTTCTTAACCTATGTAATCGGCAAAATTTAAAAGATGACATTATTCAATGAACAGTCCCACTTTTAAAGGGGTTATCCATTGACCTTATTTCTAAAGAACAGTTTGGAAACAGATATCAAAATTTTAAAAGGCATAGTCTCTGATCCAGATTTTTCAGTATTAGGTATGTATCCCTTAATGACAGAATCAGACAATTTTTTAAATGTACATATAAGCATTCTTACTACGGTGCTATTGGTAAATTAAAAATATTGGAAATAGCCTAAATTTAACAATTACATTAATTTAACAGAGCCTTGTTTAAATTTTGTTACATTCACACAGTGGGAATTTATGTAGATGACAAAGACTGACATGAAATGTTCCAAAATACACTGTTAAGTGAAAAAAAATGCAAAATCAAAAATATTGCACATATATCATGATTCCAACCTACCTGTAGTTAAGATATTTGGTGATTTTTTTTTATATTTGAATTTTCAGTAGTGAATTATCTTTCAAAACAGTCAAAACAATAAGTGTATTCTCATTTGAAACAAACAGGTGAAGTGTTAGGATGTACTGAGGGGCACCTACCTCTGTCTATTAGGAACTTCACTTATCTGAATAGTCTGGTGGAAATAGTGGTTAAGGGACTGCTGAGTGCCTAATGCTGAAGGCTCAGTTAAACATATTCTGCAGAGTTCAAATTGCAAGATAGCCTATATTTCTGATAAATTCTATTCAAACACTCAGTGGTGGCATTTTATTTTATTGTGGCAAGATTTAATAGCATAATAAAAATATAAATTGAGATTTCAGAAATATTTTCCAAATAAAATAAACTCAGAGACTAACAAAGTAAAATGATTACCTGTCTCCCTTTGGTTTTCTTTTTTGTAGTGTCTTCCCTTTGGGTCTTCTTTCGCTTCCTAAACAGGGACTCCCACCAGGTCCTGTTACCCGTATTGATTCAAGGCCTTTGGAAGATTTTTTAAATGTGAACTCCACTGGTTCTCCTTCTTTTAGGCTTCTAAATCCTTCCATGAATAATTTGCTCTGAGAAGAACAGAAGAGGAAGAGAGAAAAAGAGATTATGATTATTATTAATGCTTTACAAATTATCTCATGATTTTAAGATTAACATAGCAAGACATCTCCAGTTATTCATTATTAAGTATAAAATCATTTTTTTTCAAATTCAGTGAAAGGGATACCATTTAAAAGTTTCCTGTTGTAATAACGCTGGCAGTGAAAGAATAAACTCATACCATTTCATAAAGAATCTGCCTGCTTCTGCTAGTGCAGGAGATGCAAGAGACAAGGGTTGAATCAGTGGGTTGGGGAGATCACTTGGGAGAAGGAAATGCCAACCCACTCCAGTATTCTTGCCTGGGAAATACCACGGTCAGAGGAGCCTGGAGGGCTAGAGTCCATGAGTTTGCAAAGAGTCTAAAGGGGACACAGCGACTAAACAACAATCACCCTAACGTCCACCAATGGGGAACTGATTAAATACATTATAATAAAGGTATATAATGTAATACCACTGAGTCATTAAAAGATCTACATGTATTACTGTGGGCAAGATAAATCTGTAATACTGCCGAGTAAAAAAATTAAGGGGAAGAACAGTGTATCTCCCATAATATTGTCTATACAGAGAAGTTTTTAAAAGGTACATGTTTACTTATATAATTATGGGGTCTGGAATAACTGACAGCAAATTATAAACAGCCATTTTCTCCAATTTTTTGGGGGGGAAAGTGGGGAAGCTCTTGGATACACACATTATTGTACCATTATAGCTTTTTGGGGGGGGGAATTTGAAAGATAACTTGATTTTTTTTTTTTTTAATTTCCTGATTGTAAAAATGTAACTTAGGTTACAAATAATAATTGGCTCTTTCAACCTATGTGCCAATTCAAACAATAATAAAGTAATTAATTCATCCTAATTTTATTTATTTTTCCGAATTCCCTTATGCATTTAACAGATCTAGTTTCAAATACCATGTAGCAGTCTTAAACACTTGTTTGAATTTGGGGGAAAAAAGGAAGCCAATCTGAATATGGTAGGTAGGAGACCCTGATTCAAGTCCAATTCTTTAAGTCAACAGTCATGCAACTTTGAATGAGTCAATTCTCTCTTTTTTGAATTTATCTGTAAATTTAAGGAACAGTGTTCTGAGGAACAATGGTTCAGAAAAAGATTTCATGAGAAAAGGACGGTGGTAAAATAAGTTTGTGAATTGCTGCTAAATGTAGTTTCCTCTTAGTTGGATCATGTATATGTGTATGTGTGTGCTCAGTTGCTCAGTCGTGTCCAACTCTTCTCAACCCCATGTCAGGCTCCTCTGTCCATGAGATTCTCCAGGCAAGAATATTGGAGTGGGTTGCCATTTCCTCAGCCAGGGGAATCTTCCCAACCCAGGAACTGAACCCAGGTCTCCTGATTCTCCAGCACTGTAGGCAGATTCTTTACTGCTGTTAGCCTATTTAAAACTCTGATATTTCATACCCTCCCCCGCCTCCACTAAAAAATCTTGTTTAACAATGTTTAACCCAGCAAATTCTCAACCTAATTGTTCACAGAGACCTTTCTTAGATATAACTACAGATGACTAACATCCTTAGAGAAATGCTGGATTAGAGAAATCTCTAACTTTACGAAGTTATGACTCTAAAGGCAGCTAAATAATTACATATAACCAAATAATTACATGGAAAAGATAAAACCAACACTTCAAATTCCAATGCAAAAGGAGAATACTCATTGGAAAAGTAATACAACACGCAACACAGGGTTTTTTTTTTTTGCCACTTAATTTTGTAAATTGAAGGATATTTGCTTTACAGAATTTTGTGATTTTCTGTCATACATCAACAAGAATCAGTCATAGTAACACCCATGTCTCCTCCCTCCCAAAACTCCCACCCCATCCACCCTTCTAGGTTGTTATAGAGACCCCAAAACAGGTTTTGTGTTTTTTTTAAAGAAGTTTCTCATGCAGGTAATCTGACACTGAGAAGTCCCTCATGTGGAAGTATAATTTGGCATCACTTTTTCTGCTCTCTGATGCTATGTAGGAATCAGATGGAAAAAACAAAATCACCACTGCCTATACAGTATACAATTCTTTAAAAATTGTTTTTAGAGCTTTATATAGTATTTCAGAAAAATATCTATTTCTGCTTTATTGACTATGCCAAAGCCTTTGACTGTGTGGATCACAATAAACTGTGGAAAATTCTTGAAGAGATGGGAATACCAGACCACCTGACCTGCCTCTTGAGAAACCTATGTACAGGTCAGGAAGCAACAGTTAGAACTGGACATGGAACAACAAACTGGTTCCAAATAGGAAAAGGAGTACGTCAAGGTGGTATATTGTCACCCTGCTTATTTAACTTCTATGCAGAGTACATCATGAGAAACGCTGGGCTGGAAGAAGCACAAGCTGGAATCAAGATTGCTGGGAGAAATATCAATAACCTCAGATATGCAGATGACACCACCCTTATGGCAGAAAGTGAAGAGGAACTAAAAACCCTCTTGATGAAAGTGAAAGAGGAGAGTGAAAAAGTTGGCTTAAAGCTCAACATTCAGAAAACGAAGATCATGGCATCTGGTCCCATCACTTCATGGGAAACAGATGGGAAAACAGTGGAAACAGTTTCAGACTTTATTTTGGGGGGCTCCAAAATCACTGCAGATGGTGACTGCAGTCATGAAATTAAAAGACACTTACTCCTTGGAAGGAAAGTTATGACCAACCTAGATAGCATATTCAAAAGCAGAGACATTACTTTGCCAACAAAGGTCCGTCTGGTCAAGGCTATAGTTTTTCCAGTGGTCACGTACGGATGTGAGCGTTGGACTGTGAAGAAAGCTGCGTGCTGAAGAACTGATGCTTTTGAACTGTGGTGTTGGAGAAGACTCGAGAGTCCCTTGGACAGCAAGGAGATCCAACCAGTCCATCCTAAAGGAGATCAGTCCTGGGTGTTCTTTGGAAGGACTGATGCTGAAGCTGAAACTCCAATTCTTTGGCCAGCTCATGTAAAGAGTTGACTCACTGGAAAAGACCCTGATGGTGGGAGTGATTGGGGACAGGAGGAGAAGGGGACGACAGAGGATGAGATAGCTGGATGGCATCACCGACTCAATGGACTTGAGTTTGAGTGAACTCCGGGAGTTGGTGATAGACAGGGAGGCCTGGCATGCTGCAATTCATAGGGTCACAAAGAGTTGGACATGTATGAGTGACTGAACTGAACTATTTTTTTTCTCCTAAGCTCCCTCCTCACTAATTATAAATAGTCCTTTACTTTCATTCCCTTTCTCACTCCCCACTCTAGAAAGTGCAGATTATGAATTCAGATGAAGTGGAGCACAGGTCAACTACTATAATTAAGAGAAGGAAGAAATATCAGTTTTAATTAGAGCTATCATATGTTCATGCTTTGTCTGTGTAATCAAAATTCTGTCACTTATTTCCTCATAGTTCCTAGTATATGGGTGCACTTAATTTGATTTCATTTTCTACTATTACAATTCTTGATACGGATCATCTGTAATTGAACTGCTCTTCCAAATCTAAAGTAAAATCCTGCTCTTACTTCTAATCTTCATAATATTCTGAAAGAAAACTTTTTTCCATTCTATCATATACTCCCATCCTTCCCCAAATGAGCACACAAGGCAATTTGGATTCACAGTCATTGACCAAAAAAAATCCCTAAGAAACTATAATGGCCTGCAAGAAAAGGACATGAATTCAGAGAGAATATTCTATCTGCTATTATACCAAAATTGCTGCTACATAAGTGGGAAGGATTTGTTGAAAGATGGGGAATTAGCTCATTTTATTTCTTCAAAAAAATCAACTTCTCGCCTCAGCAATTTTTATTAAAGGTGCCTCCGTCTTTCCAGTCACACTGGTTCCAATCTTACATTTACCCAATCATTTATTGAATTGCATGCATCCTTTCTTTCACCTGCCTCAATGTTTCATTGGATTGCCACTGCCCTACTTCTGGTCCTAACTACCTTCTACCTGGATGAGTGTAATAGTTTTCTTATTGGTATTTCAGCATCAGAACTCCTCTCTTATCCTTAGCTTCTTCTACACCTGTGTATGTTCTCTGAATAAACTGTAGCTGGTTGGTCTCCCTGTCTCAAAAATTTACAATACTTGTCTTAAATTGTAGGTTAGACCACTCATAATGTTACCTCTAGATATATTTTCCACTTCCTTTCCCATTACTCTAATAAAGCTGGCTAACTTAGCTTCCCTGGTGGCTAAGTGATAAAGAATCCACCTGCCACTGCAGGAGAAGCAGGTTTGATCCCTGGGTCAGAAAGATCCCCTGTAGGAGGAAATGGCTACTCACTCCAGTATTATTGCCTAGAAAATTCCATGGACAGAGGAGCCTGGTGAGCTACAGTCCATGAGGTTGCAAAGAGTCAGACACGACTGAGTGACTGAGCACACATGCACAACTTGTACTTTCCTAAACACACTTCGTATTTTCTCATCTCTGTATTTCAACTTAGGCTGATGGGGGTACGTTATTCTCTTCGTCATGGCTGTCTATCAAAATCTTACTGAAGAGTGAAGTATCATAACCCATGTGATCCTTTATGCATTCATTCAAATCGCCCAGGTCAGAAATAATCTTCTCTCTCACTTACTTGATTCTTTTATCTAGTTTTTACAATATATATCTACATAATGTGGTATTTGTGTATGCATTTGCACTTTGGGATTTATCTTCTCCTGAAGGCCAGGGGTTGTGACATATATATCTTAATATTTCCCAAAGGACTTAGCCTAATACCTGCAAACAATTACCATTCAGTAAGTGCTTAAAGAATCCTGGATTTAGTATCAATAAGATTGTTAATGATTATTTAGTCCAAACCTCACTTGAACAAAAGGTGGACTGAATTATAAGGGGTTAAGTGAATTGCTCATGCCAAGTCAAATTTCTCAGCTGCTACTTCTGCTATATAAAATAAGTTCTATTTTTAGTGCCAAGGTGACACCACACATGGTACCTTTGGAATAAAATACTGATAGGATTATAATGATTCATGGTAATACGTTATTCTCTGACTCCATTCAGAGGTTTAAAATGAAAGTGTTAGTCGCTCAGTCATGTCGAACTCTTTGGGACACAATGGACTGGAGACCGCCAGGCTCCTCTGTCCCTGGGAGTCTACAGGCAAGAATACTGCGCTGGGTAGCCATTCCCTTCTCCATGGGATCTTCCTAACCCAGGGATCAAACCTGGATCTCCTGCACTGCAGGTGGATTCTTTACCATCTGAGCCACCAGGGAAGCCATTCAGAGATTCAGTTCAGTTCAGTTCAGTCGCTCAGTCGTGTTCGACTCTTTGTGACCCCATGAATCGCAGCATGCCAGGCCTCCCTGTCCATCACCAACTCCTGGAGTTCACTCAGACTCACGTCCATTGAGTCAGTGATGCCATCCAGCCATCTCATTCTCTGTCGTCCCCTTCTCCTCTTGCCCCCAATCCCTCCCACCATCAGAGTCTTTTCCAATGAGTCAACTCTTCGCATGAGGTGGTCAAAGTACTGGAGTTTCAGCTTCAGCATCATTCCTTCCAAAGAAATACCAGGGCTGATCTCCTTCAGAATGGACTGGTTGCATCTCCTTGCAGTCCAAGGGACTCTCAAGAGTCTTCTCCAACACCACAGTTCAAAAGCATCAGTTCTTCGGCGCTCAGCTTTCTTCACAGTCCAACTCTCACATCCATACATGACCACTGGAAAAACCATAGCCTTGACCAGACGGACCTTTGTTGGCAAAGTAATGTCTCTGCTTTTCAATATGCTATCTAGGTTGGTCATAACTTTCAAGGAGTAAGCATCTTTTAATTTCATGGCTGCAGTCACCATCTGCAATGATTTTGGAGCCCAAAAAAATAAAGTCTGACACTGTTTCCACTGTTTTCCCATCTATTTCCCATGAAGTGATGGGACCAGATGCCATGATCTTCGTTTTCTGAATGTTGAGCTTTAAGCCAATTTTTTCACTCTCCTCTTTCACTTTCATCAAGAGGGTTTTTAGTTCCTCTTCACTTTCTGCCTTAAGGGTTGTGTCATCTGCATATCTGAGGTTATTGATATTTCTCCCAGCAATCTTGATTCCAGCTTGTGCTTCTTCCAGTCCAGCATTTCTCATGATGTACTCTGCATAGAAGTTAAATAAGCAGGGTGACAATATACCACCTTGACGTACTCCTTTTCCTATTTGGAACCAGTCTGTTGTTCCATGTCCAGTTCTAACTGTTGCTTCCTGACCTGCATACAGATTTCTCAAGAGGCAGGTCAGGTGCTCTGGTACTCCCATCTCTTGAAGAATTTTCCACAGTTTATTGTGATCCACACAATCAAAGGCTTTGGCATAGTCAATAAAGCAGAAATTGATGTTTTTCTGGAACTCTCTTGCTTTTTCCATGATCCAGCAGATGTTGGCAATTTAATCTCTGGTTCCTCTGCCTTTTCGAAAACCAGCTTGAACATCAGGAAGTTCACGGTTCACGTACTGATGAAGCCTGGCTTGGACAATTTTGAGCATGACTTTACTAGCATGTGAGATGAGTGCAATTGTGGGGTAGCTTGAGCATTCTTTGGCATTGCCTTTCTTTGGGATTGGAATGAAAACTGACCTTTTCCAGTCCTGTGGCCACTGCTGAGTTGTCCAAATTTGCTGGCATATTGAGTGCAGCACTTTCACAGCATCATCTTTCAGGATTTGGAATAGCTCAACTGGTATTCCATCATCTCTACTTGCTTTGTTTGTCGTGATGCTTTCTAATGCCCACTTGACTTCACATTCCAGGATGTCTGGCTCTAGCTCAGTGATCACATCATCGTGATTACCTGGGTCGTGAAGATCTTTTTTGTACCGTTCTTCTGTGTATTCTTGCCACCTCTACTTAATATCTTCTGCTTCTGTTAGGTCCATACCATTTCTGTCCTTTATTGAGCCCATCTTTGCATGAAATGTTCCCTTGGTATCTCTAATTTTCTTGAAGAGATCTCTAGTCTTTCCCATTCTGTTGTTTTCCTCTATTTCTTTGCACTGATCGCTGAGGAAGGCCTTCTTATCTCTTCTTGCTATTCTTTGGAACTCTGCATTCAGATGCTTATATCTTTCCTTTTCTCCTTTGCTTTTCACTTCTCTTCTTTTCACAGCTATTTGTAAGGCCTCCCCAGACAGCCATTTGCTTTTTTGCATTTCTTTTCCATGGGGATGATCTTGATCCCTGTCTCCTATATAATGTCATGAACCTCATTCTGTAGTTCATCAGGCACTCTATCTATGAGATCTAGGCCCTTAAATCTATTTCTCACTTCCACTGTATAATCATAAGGGATTTGATTTAGGTCATACCTGAATGGTCTAGTGGTTTTCCCTACTTTCTTCAATTTAAGTCTGAATTTGGCAATAAGGAGTTCATGATCTGAGCCACAGTCAGCTCCCGGTCTTGTTTTTGTTGACTGTATAGAGCTTCTCCATCTTTGGCTGCAAAGAACATAATCAATCTGATTTCGGTGTTGACCATCTGGTGATGTCCATGTGTAGAGTCTTCTCTTGTGTTGTTGGAAGAGGGTGTTTGCTATGACCAGTGTATTTTCTGGGCAAAACTCTATTAGTCTTTGCCCTGCTTCATTCCGTATTCCAAGGCCAAATTTGCCTGTTACTCCAGGTGTTTCTTGACTTCCTACTTTTGCATTCCAGTCCCCTAGAATGAAAAGGACATCTTTCTTGGGTGTTAGTTCTAAAAGGTCTTGGTAGATCTTCATAATGTCAGCTTCAGCTTCTTCAGCGTTACTGGTTAGGGCATAGACTTGGATTACTGTGATACTGAATGGTGTGCCTTGGAAACGAACAGAGATCATTCTGTTGTTTTTGAGATTGCATCCAAGTACTGCATTATGGACTCTTTTGTTGACCATGATGGCTACTCCATTTCTTCTGAGGGATTCCTGTCTGCAGTAGTAGATATAATGGTCATTTGAGTTAAATTCACCCATTCCAGTCCATTTGAGTTTGCTGATTCCTAGAATGTCGACATTCACTCTTGCCATCTCTTGTTGACCACTTCCAATTTGCCTTGATTCATGGACCTGACATTCCAGGTTCCTATGCAATATTGCTCTTTACAGCATTGGACCTTGCTTCTATCACCAGTCACATCCACAGCTGGGTATTCTTTTTGCTTTGGCTCCATCCCTTCATTCTTTCTTGAGTTATTTCTCCACTGATCTCCAGTAGCATATTGGGCACCTACTGACCTGGGGAGTTACTCTTTCAGTATCCTATCATTTTGCCTTTTCATACTGTTCATACTATCATTTTGCCTTCAGTGTGGGATAGCTCCTCTAGGCCCTCCTGCGCCTGCCATTCAGAGATTAATATGGATCTATTTTTCTTCTTCTTCCTTCTTCTAATATTCTCTAATCAGTCTCATTGATAATATGCTTCATAATACATAAGAACCTATAAGCCTATAAGAACCAAGAAATGCAGATTTATGTAGATTTTTATTCAATCTACATGTAAGACTTGCTTAAGGAGAAACATTTGGTGTTTGGGCTTACACTGTCATATGTGACATCTGTTTGGACAAAATAGGCATTTATTTTTTATAGGAAGGAATCACAATTGTTGAATAAATAAATGAACAAAGGAATGATGAGAAAAATATAGAAGCATTTAGAAGCTGCAGACATGCCTGCTAAAGATATCAGGCACTTACAAAGGGAATAGGCTGATTTTGAATGTGCACATATTGAGTTAACCATCTTCTAACACCTCTAAGACTCTCCCACTTCCCTTTATTCCACATTTTAAAATTCATCTTGGAAAAAATTATTTCAGAATTATAAAAATACTGATGCTCAACTGTCTTGCTATATTCCTTTTCCTCCTCTGAATTGTTTTTAATTGACTTCCAAAGAATGATAGAAACACGGAGTCAAATCAGAGTGGTCCAAATACTATACTTTGTTTGCCAAGTATTCTACCTACAGTTCTAGTTAGTAATGAGATTCCTTTTCTCTTTTGGCATTTGCATTTTCTCTCCAACTAGACTGGGAAGGCAATGAAGTGTTGCCACAGTTTTAGACTTGATTCTCCTTAGAGAAGCGTAAGCTGACTTCCAATTTAAGACGGCAGGCTGAATAAACATGTCTCATGTTACTCTTTAAAAGCCATGAAAACTAACAATAAAATAATAAAAAGAAATAAATTCACAATAAGGAAGAGAAAAAAAGGAGTGTCATCAAGAAATAGCAGACTTAAAGAAATTTCTGGAAATTAGAAAGATTGCTGACTGATCAACCAACGTGAAAGAGCCACACCCTAGGAAATGTCATAAAAGGATCTGCAGCAGAAGTAGGAACCAGCATTCCTAACAGAGCTCAAAGAGACTGTGCTGAGACATGACATGTACTATGAAAACAGAAGGGTTAATGGAAAGTTTGTATATAGACTAGATGCCCATTTAATTCTCCCACCCCTCTCCCCACCTATACATGTGAAAACAGGCAAACAATATCCCAGTGCAAATAATGTGAGACTCTTCTGTTAAGAGACTGAAGAAAATATCTGGACAACTTGTGAAATACTGGATACTGCACACGAATCTCTATTCATTCTGACAGTTAGGAGGCTGCTGGTAAATAAGCTGTCGCCCTACCTACCCACTCAACTTTAAATCATTCCTATCCCTTATCCTTATATGTCCCCCTTTCATACATCTGAAGGGTCAACCAAGAATCACTAAACATGCAGCATAATGAAGAAAAGCCAAGATAAATGAAGAAACAAAAGAAATTTTATCCACCATCTAATTAACATCTCCAGATATTTGAGACAATATACTATGAATAAAACAAGAACAAAAACAATCAGAGAAATTTAAAAATATACTCAGATGGTTAAAAATGACTGTTGAAATTATGAGTTGGAAAAAAACATTTAAGAAAAATCTCTCAGCACATAGAATAAACATAAATGGATCCCCAAAATATATGAAAGAAAGGAAAAACAAAAGATGAATCCAAAAGGGCAAAAATCCAAACCTGGGACTAGGGGGTCCAGCAAAAAGAATATAAAACAGGGAGGAAGATAAACTATGCAATGAATAGTATGAGAAAATCTCTCAGAGCTAAGGGGAATGCCAAGGAAAAGCTTATAGTGGGTAAAGCATATTTTATGGAATATGTATCATGGAAGCTTTTACATGTGAGCGACATTTTTGCATGCGTGAAGAGAGAGTAAGATTTCAATGGGGAGTGAAGACAGTAATCCAAAGTGAGCTAATGGTTTAACCATGTGCTTGTACAGCAAGAATAATTAATAGAATCTTGGGGAAGGCAAGAAGCTTACTTTAAGTGTATTAGTGTGAAAAGGGTGACCAAAATGAGGCTGGAAAATGCAAGTTAAAGCTAGAAAATGGAAAACTTTGACTGATATCCCAAGCATTTTATTCTGCATGACATAAACAATGATATTTTTTTGCTTTCACAAGTTGCAAGATCAAATCTGTGTTTTAAAAAATATATAACTTTTTTGGCAATACGGATGCATGGAGACATGAGGAATGTATGCCAGTTACAGGTGGAGACATGAGGAATGTATGCCAGTTACAGGTGGATACCTGTTATAAGGTAACAGTCACAGTCTTAGCAAGACATGGTTACAACTAAACCAAAAAATTAAAAGAGGAACTGGTTTTGCAGAACACATTCTGAGTCATACATATCACCTGGTATAAATTATTACTTGTCCCATGTCACAAATAGTTGGTAAATGGATAGCTATGTTATACGAGTAACACAAATATCTTTGCAAGACTGCTCCAAGTGTTTTATCACAGAAAAGATTATCTGTTGATAACACTGTCCACTGGAAGACAACAACTCTAAAAATCAAAATATGGCATTTTTTAAAACCACCACTCCCTGAACAGGCCAATTAACACCTTCTTGATAGTTGACTTACTCTAATAACAACACACTTAAGTGATTCACTTCATTGTTAGACAGTATAATAAGAATATAATTAAAAATCAAGTTGTAGAAGAATGTCAGTCCAATAAAGCTGGGTGATAACAGGTTTGTTAGAAAAAAATTCTTGAATACCTTATAATATTAGGAGGTAAAAGTGCTGAAAAGTCCAATATATTGTTTCTTTCAATATTTTTATATATTTTTTATAAGGCAAAGACTATTTTTTCTAAGGTATCAGTGGAAAACTAAACAATTAGTGAAGGGCAAATATGCAGTAGAGATAGTACACAATATGCATGAGTAACAGTCAAGACTCTTAAGGACCATATGCTTTTGATCTGCACGCCAAGACACTCCAAGAATCATGAAGTCTAGAGTCTGAACAATAACACAACAAAAATATCAAGAGACTTAAGTATTAGGCGATCTGGGACCTAGCCTTAGCACAATCTTGCACAACAATGGACAAATTGCTTACGATTGAGTGGATCTCCTTCTTTTCTTTCTGTTATAGGACACAGATCTTTATCCTTTGTTAAAATATATTTTTTAAATTCTATGACTTCACTCTATGTGGACGTAAATTAAAATGAATGAGTATACATTTTCTAGTCAATGCTCAAATTTCCATTTATGCTTTCTTATTATTTCCCAATTTACTAAAGAGGAACAAGACTTTAATTCTTAAACTTAAGTCAAATCCCTTAAGAAAACAGAGGCTAAAAGAAGTATGGTGGTGCTGTAGAAGTCAATGTTTACTGAGCTTTATCTAAACAGATAAAATTCAGTTTAGCCCCAGTCAAATCATTCAATTTCACATAAATAGGATTAAAAATACTGAGTTTTATACTTTTCTTGATATTAAAGTAAACCTTAACTAAGTTCCTTCACCTGACCTGTGCTTCAAAACTGAGAAGGCTATACTAAAACTGACAATATTGCTGGTCCAGTGGTTAAGAATCCACCTGCTAATGCAGGGAATATGGATTCAGTCTCTGGTCCGGGAAGATTCCACATGACACAGGGCAGCTCAGTCCATGCACTGCAGTTACTGAAGACCGCACGCCCCAGAGGCCATGCTCTGAAACAAGAGCAGCTACTGCAATGAGAAACCCAAGCACTGCAAATGAAGAATCGCCCCTGCTGGCTGTAACTAAACAAAGCCCAACAACAAATAGTCAGCACAGACAATAAATAAATAAAAATATAAAATAAATATATATTTTTTAAGTTTTTTTAAAAAGAGACATAATGGAAAGCAGGCAGAGGTTAAAGTTGGATTTGAATACTGGTTTAAATCCTAATTCTACTACTTACAACCTCACATTGCATGACTAGAGACATGTTAAAAACTCCTGTGCCTAAGTTTCTTTATCTATCAACTGGAGATGATAATATCATCAAGAAATAAAAAAACATCTACTATTCAGTGGACATGATTTTGAGCAAACCCCAAGAGGTAGTGAAGGACAGGGAAGCCTGGCATGCTACATATAGTCCATGGCATCAGAAAGAGTCAGACAGGACTGGGTAAACAATACCAGTTAACAACAGTTATTATTAGATTCTAAGTAATTAATGTAAAATGCCTAGAACAGTGCTTAGGAGGTTGAATAGCAGCTCAATAAATGGTTTATACTATTATAGGTATCCACTCTGCATATGGGAGACAGGTAAGAGAAAAACAAACAGGTTCAAGAATCTATTCAAAAACAAGTGCTGTCTCCAATACAGTAAAACAGCAAAACAACATGGTACTGGCACAAAAACAGATATATGGATCAATGGAACAGAATAGAGAATCCAGAAATAAACCTACACATCCATGGTCAATTAATCTTGACAAAGGAAGAAAGAATATACAATGGAGAAAAGACAGTTTGTTCAGCAAGTGGTGTTAAAAGAGCTGGACAGTCAGTGCAAATCGATGAAGTTAGAACACATCCTCACACGATACACAAAGATAAAGTCAATGGCTTAAAGAATTAAATATAAGACATGACATCATAAAATTTCTAGAAGAGAATATAGACAAAATATTCTTTGACGTTAGTCATACCAATGCTTTCTTAGTCTCCTAAGACAATAAAAATAAAAGCAAAAATTAACAAATGGGATCTAATCAAATTTATTAGCTTTTGCACAGCAAAGGAAACCATAAACAAGATGAAGACAACTTACAAAGTGGGAGAAAATATTTGCAAACAATGCAGTCGACAAGGGCTTAATTTCCAAAATATACAATAGTTCATACAACTCAGTAACAAAAATACAAACAAGTCAATAAAAAAAAATGGGCAGAAGACTAAAAGACATGTAGATGACCAATAAGATACTCAACATTACTAATGAGTAGAGAAATGTAAATCAAAAGTACAATGATGTACCGCCTCATACCAGTTAAATGGTCATCACCTACATCACCTAAGTAAAGCCTACAAATAATAAAGGCTAGAGAGGGTGTGGAGAAAAGGAAAGCATACTACTGTGTTGGTGGGAATGTAAATTGGTACAGCCACAGGGGAAACACTACGGCGGTTCCTTAAAAAAAACTAAAAATAGAGTTGCCATGCAATCCAGCACTCCCACTCCAGAAAAACTCTAATTCAAAAAGATACATGCACCCCTTTATTTAAAGCAGCACTATTTGTGATAGCCAAGACATTGGTACAACCTAAATGTTCATCAACAGGTATAAAGAAGATGTGGTACATATATATAGAAAACTAATCAGGCATAAAAAAGAATACAATAATGTCATTTGCAGTGACATGGATGGACCTAGAGATTAACTGAAGACAGATATCTTCAGATATCTTCATTAACTGAGGACAGTCAAAGACAGATATCGTATATCACTTATATGTGGAATGTAAAATAGGACACAAATGAATTTATTTATGAAATAGAAACTCACAGACATAGAAAACAAACTAATGGTTACAAAGGGGAAAGAGGGTGGGGGAGGGATAAATTAGGAGTCTGGAATTAGCAGATACAAACTGCTATATATAAAACAGATACATAAGGTCCTACTATATAGCACATGAAACTATATTCAATACTCTGTCATAAATCATAACAGAAAACAAAAACACAAGTACTTTCTGAATCCTTTCATTTGATCCAACCTACCCTTACCCCTGACCCCAACTTGGCAAATGTCTGCACATTATCAAGGTTCAGTTTAAACATTATCTCATCTTTAAACTTTTTCATGACATTGTTAAGCAAATACAAGTACCTTTTAATCATATATGGCATATATCACCATTTTAACATCTACCATTTCACATTATCATGTGTTTTCTTATCAGGCTACAAACTTCCCCAGAAGAAATACCATAAATTTTCATTTATATCCCCATCCCAAAACCATTCCTGAAACACAGCAGGTGTTTAATATATATTCAAGGCAGAGGAGGACAATCAGGCTGGTAGGGAGCAAAGAAAAGAGGGAGGGAGGAAGGACAAAGTATCTGTGACTTTGTCTCTTTTAGATGAGGACACTGAGAGGTAAAATCTGATTAATGGTAGAGCCACAACTCAAAGTCAGATCTTTTGACACCAAAAGCCCTGTATGCCACAATGCCTAATGTAACATTCTCCGTAATATTTCTACTGTCCCTCAATATGAAGGTCAAAACATTAGGCTTAGAATCTTGAAGCTACAGGTCTCTGTCAGGCCTCCCTACTCAACTCATGCTCTGCCTTTATCCCTTAATTGTTTGGTTAGATACTTTCAAAAAATTTTTGCAAAACTTCCTAGCTGATACATTGAATTGTAAGAGATCCCCAGGAGGAGGGCATGGCAAGCTACTCCAGTATTCTTGCCTGGAGAATTCTATGGACAAAAAAGCCTGGCAGGCTACAGTTCAAGGGGTCGCAAAGAGTTGGACAGGACTGAACGATTCACACTTCACTTCATACAAATTTAATCTATGTCTATTAGGACAAAGTGATTAATTGTATTTTTTAAGATTTTCTTTTGGTCCTAAGTGGTTTTTGTTCTATCCAGTTCTACCAATTGTTGTGAATAACCTATTTAAAAAACTCCAACTATGATTGGACTTTGTCTGTTTCTCTTTATAATTCTGTCAATATTTGATTTATACCTTTCAGAGTTCTATTACCAGATACATATTTATGATTGTTATGATTTATTCCATGCATGTATGCTAAGTCGCTGCAGTCGTATCTGACTCTTTGTGAACCTATGAACCTTCCAGGCTCCTCTGTCCACGGGATTCTTCAGACATGAATACTGGAGTGGGTTGCCATGTCCTCCTCCATGGGATCTTCCCCACCCAGGGATCA
The DNA here is from genome assembly GCF_029378745.1 of Bos indicus. Lineage (NCBI taxonomy): Eukaryota > Metazoa > Chordata > Mammalia > Artiodactyla > Bovidae > Bos > Bos indicus. Next base: position 45,263,270 of record NC_091768.1, read on the forward strand.
AATCTGTGTATCCTGCAGCTCCTGGACTTCATTAAAATTAAAAATTTCTGTTCTGCAGAAGACAACATCAAGAAAATACGATATTGCACAGACAGAGAAACTTATGTGCAAAAGACACATCTGATAAAGGACTGTTATTCAAATATAAAAAGAACTCTGAAAACTCAACAGTAAGAACATAAACACTGATTTAAAAATGGGCCAAAGATCTTAACCATCTCACTAAAAGACACACAGATAGCAAATGAACACATGAGAAGACACTCCATATCATATATCATCAGGGAAATGTAAATTAAAATGAAATATCATTATATATCTATTAGAATGCCCCAAATCTGGAATACTGACAATGCCAAATGCTATCAGGATATTTAGCAACAAGAACTTTTATTCGTTGCAGATGGGAAGACAATTTGGCAGTTAAAAAAAACTAAACATACTCTTAGCACAAAATGCAGCAACTGCATGACACTCCTTGGTGTTTACTCAAAGAAGCTGAAAATTTATGTCTACACAAAAACCTTCACACAGATGTTTAATGTAGATTTACTCATAACTGTCAAAACCTGGAAGCAACCAAGATGTCCTTCAGTAACTGAATGGATAAATACAGACATTGGAACATCTAGACAACCAAATACTACTCACCATTGAAAAGAAATCAGCTATCAAGCCATGAAAAGACATGGTAGAACCTTAAATGCATATTATTAAGTGAAAGCAGTCAATTTGAAAGGGCTGTATATTGTCAGATTCCAATTACATAATTTTGTGGAAACAGTAAAAAGATCATTATTTCCCAGGGGTCTGTGGAAGCATGACTGACTGAACAGCTAGAACAGAGAAGGCTTTTAGGGCAGTGAAAACACTGATATTATAACAATGGTATATATCATTATATATTTGACCAAACCCACAGAATATAAAACCACCAAGACTGAATCTTAAGGTAAATTATGGACTTTGTGCTATTACAGTGTGTCACGGTAACACACAGCTGTAACAAATGTGTGACTCAAGCAGGAAATGTTGATAATGGGGGAGGCTAAGCATGTGTGGGAGCAGAGGGTATATAGAAAATCTCTGTAGTTTTATCTCAATTTTGCTATGAACCTAAAGTTACCTTAAAAAAACAAAATCATAAAGGATATAACTTCAGTTCAGTTCAGTCGCTCAGTCCTGTCCGACTCTTTGTGACCCCATGAACTGCAGCACACCAGGCCTCCCTGTCCATCACCAACTCCTGGAGTCCACCCAAACCCATGTCCATTGAGTCAGTGATGTCATCCAACCATCTTATCCTCTGTCATCCCCTTCTCCTCCTGCCCTCAATCTTTCCCAGCATCAGGGTCTTTTCAAATGAGTCAGCTCTTCGCATCAGGTGGCCTAAGTTTTGGAGTTCCAGCTTCAACATCAGTCCTTCCAATGAACACCCAGGACTGATCTCCTTTAGGATGCACTGGTTGGATCTCCTTGCAATCCAAGGGATTGCAAGAGTCTTCTCCAACAACACAGTTCAAAAGCATCAATTCTTCGGCGCTCAGCTTTCTTCACAGTCCAACTCTCACATCCATACATGACCACTGGAAAAACCATAGCCTTGACCAGACAGACCTTTGTTGGCAAAGTGATGTCTCTGCTTTTCAATATGTAATCTAAGTTGGTCATAACTTTCCTTCCAAGGATAAGCATCTTTTAATTTCATGGCTTCAGTCACCATCTGCAGTGATTTTGGAGCCCAAAAAGATAAAGTCTGACACTGTTTCCCCATCTATTTGCCACAAAGTGATGGGACCAGATGCCATGACCTTAGTTTTCTGAATGCTGAGCTTTAAGCCAACTTTTTCACGCTCCTCTTTCACTTTCAACAAGAGGCTTTTTAGTTCTTCTTCACTTTCTGCCATAAGGGTGGTGTGATCTGCATATCTGAGGTTATTGATATTTCTCCCATCAATCTTGATTCCAGCTTGTGCTTCCTCCAGCCCAGCATTTCTCATGATGTATTCTGCATGTAAGTTAAATAAGCAGGGAGACAATATACAGCCTTGATGTACTCCTTTTCCTATTTGGAACCAGTCTGTTGTTTCATGTCCAGTTCTAACTGTTGATTTCTAACCTGCATACAGGTTTCTTAAGAGGCAGGTCAGGTGGTCTGGTATTCCCATCTCTTTCAGAATTTTCCATAGTTTATTATGATCCACACAGTCACAGGCTTTGGGATAGTCAATAAAGCAGAAATAGATGTTTTTCTGGAACTCTCTTGCTTTTTCGATGATCCAGTCGATATTGGCAATTTGATCTCTGGTTCCTCTGCCTTTTCTAAAACCAGCTTGAACATCTGGATATAACTTAAGATGTCATAAAGACAATCTTTTAATTTAAAAAAATGTAACTATTTTACTCAAAGTGTGGCAGGATATTAAGTCTATGTATATTATGAAAAGTTTAAGAATGAACACTTTGAGACAAGTATTTCTCAACCTGTTCTTCATCATCCCCTCTTAAGCTTTTTTTCTTATTTGTCTCTCCCATGAAATTTTAATAACATAGATATACTGAATATTAACTTATGTACTGTGGCTCTTTGCATGGCCACAAACTAATACAATATCCAGGATTTTTTTTTTTTTTTGCTCCTACCCCTTAAACCAATTTACACATTCTTGAGATATCATCCTATTTGAGAATGCAAGCCTTAGAGCAACCAATAAAAATAATGCCAAAAGGTATAATCAAAAAGTCAATGGGTGAATTAAAATAGAACTTTAAAAATATCATACCAAGACAAAAGAAGGCAGAAATAGAATATAGGTACAAAAAAAAAAAAAAAAAAACAAGATAGGGTAAACAAAAATAGCATAGTGATAGATCTAAATCAAAGTATATAAATAATACATCATATATACCTAACTTAAAACTCCAACCAAAGCACAAAGATTGATAGAATGGATGAAAAGGCAAGATCTGACTACTGGTTGTTTACAAAAGATATAGAACACACAAAAAAATGTAGAGGATAGAAAAGACACGATGTGAAAGCAATAAGCAGTAAGAAGGCTACAGCCATGTTAGTAACAGTAAATGTGACTTTAAGATAGAGTAGTACCAGAAATTAAAAAGGACATTTCAAAATGAAATAACACACAACTTAATAAGAAATCAGGGCTTCCAAGATGGTGCTAGTGGTAAAGAGCATGCCTGCAATGTTGGGCAGATCCTCTGGAGCAGGGCATGGCAATCCCCTCCAGTATTCTTATCTGAAGAATCCCACGGACAGAAGAGCCTAGTAGTCTACAGTCCACAGGGTCATAGAGAGTCGGACATGACTGAAGGGACTTAACACGCATGCGTGCAATAAATAATAATGATCATAATAGGTATCTGGTAATAGAGCTCTGAAACGTTTAAATCAAACATTGACAGAATTATAAAGAGAAACAGACAAAGCCCAATCATAGTTGGAGGTTTTTTAATATGCTATTTGCATCAACTGATAGAACTAGAACAAAAATAACTTAAGACAAAAAGAAAATCTTAAAAAATACAATTAATCACTTTGTCCTAATAGACATAGATACAAATATGGATGAAGTGAAGTATGAGTCACTCAGTCATGTCCAACTCTTTGCAACCACATGGACTGTAGCCTGCCAGGCTTCTTTGTCCATGGAATTCTCCAGGCAAGAATACTGGAATGGGTAGCCATTCCCTTCTCCAGGGAATCTTCCCAATTCAGGGATCAAACCCAGGTCTCCTGCATTTCGGGCAGATTCTTTACCATCTGAGCCACCAGGGAAACTCATAAATATGGATATACAGATATTATACAGATAGATAAAGATAGATCACATACATACATACACACATACATACATACATAAACTACATCCATTGACTACAAGATACAATTCTTTACAATTCCACATGGCCCATTCACCAGAGTCTCAATTCATTTCAGATGATCTTACAGAGTATATTCTCACATCAAAACAATTAAATAGAAAACAATACTAATTTAAAAATAGAAAAGTAAACAAATGTAAATATTTGTAAGTAAACAAGATACTTTTGATTAAACTGGTAAAGAAGAAATCCTCCCAAATTAGGAAAATGTTTTATATGAATGATAATGAAAAATACAACACAGCAAAATTTGTAGAATGTGGTTAAAACCATCCATAGAGAAAAACCTATAGATTTAAATGCTTATATCAGAAATAAAAGAGAGGTCTCAAATCCGTGTCGTAGAGTTTCACCTAAGAATCAAGGAAACAAGAAAATCCAAAGTTAGTAAATGAAAAAAATACCAAGAGCATAAATCAATATAATAGGAAAAAATAGAAAAAACTAAGAAACTCAAAAGTCAGGGCTTTCAACAAAACCGATAAACTCTTAGGTAGACTAATAAGAAAAAATTAGAACAAAATTACTCAAAGAAGGAACCAAAGAACTAGAGCCTACATTGAAAGAATAATAGAGGATATCATGAATTAAAGATTGCCAATAAAATTGGAGACCCAGGAGAAAAGGACAGTTCTTTGAAAAATAGGACGTAACAGTTGAAAGAGAAAATAGTAACTGAAAAGAAAATAAAACTCAACAAAAATTGTCAGCAAACTAGGAACAGAAGGAAACATCCCAATCCTTTAAATGACATGTATGAAAAACCTATAGCAAAATCAAAATGAGTAAGTACTGAACACTTTCTTTCTCAGACTGGGGCTAAGCAAGGGTGCTCACTGTCAACACGTCTATTAAACATTGTGCTGGAGGTCCTAGCCACTGCAACAAGAAAGGGGGACGGAGAGGTAGAAATATATTTGGTCTTCATCCCAATTTCTGACATAGAGCTCCTAAAAACCTTTGATTTTATTTAAGGTGTCTTTTGTTATGTTAATAAGGTAACTTTGGGATGGGGGGGGGTTGCTGGTTACCAAGGAAACCAATTCTGTGATTAGAGGGTAGGAACTTATACTCCCCAACTTCTCATCAACCTCTGGGGATAGGAGTTGGGCTAGAGATTGAGTTCAGTTGCCAGTGGACAATAGTTTAATCAATCATTCCTTTATATTGAAGTCTCTATAAACACTAAAATAACTGAGTTCCGATAGCTTCTGGTTTGATGAACACGAAGAGGTGATGGAGAGTGGTGTGCTTGAAGAGGTCAGGGAAGATCCCTCCCTCTTCCCACACACCTTGCTCTATGAATCTCTTCCATTGAGTTGCTCCTTATTGATATTCTTTTATAATAAAACAGAAATCTAATAAGTAAAATGTTTCTCTGAGCTCTGTGAGCTGCTCTAGCAAATTAATCAAAACCAGTGAGAGGGTCATAGGAGTCTCTAATCTAACAGTCATTAGGTCAGGAGCCCAAGTGACAAGGTGGACTTGCAGCTGCCATCTGAAGCAGGGGTTGCAGTTCGAGAGGACTAAGCCTTTAACCTGTGGGATGTGATGCTATCTCCAGAAAGACAGTGTCAGAATTGAGTTGAATGTAGTACACCCAGTTGGTATCACAGAATTGCTTGGTAGTGTGGTCAAAAAATCCACAAATCTAAATTGGAGTCAGAATCTTATGTAACAGTTAAACTATCATAAATTGTAGGTAGGAGTATAAAATGGTATGTCTACTTTGGAAAAAACTTCTGCAATTTTTAATAGACTTAAATATATGCCTGTCATATGGCCCAGTATTTCACTCCTACGTACTTACCCAAGAGAAATGAAAACATGTCCACCCAAAGATTTGTATGCCAACGTTTATAACAGGTTTATCCATAATAGCTAAAACCTAGGAATGGTGTCCTTTTTTCATCCTTCAATGAAAGAACAAATAAATAAACTGTGCAATGCATATACAACAGAACAATACTGAGAAATAAAAAGAAATGAACTACTGGTGTACACATCACAGTACTTGTCAAGAACTATAAAGGGTCTTTGATTTTACCCCAAATGCAAATTAAAAAATTAGCCTGCTAAAATTTCAGATTATGGCAGGAGGCATAGTACTACAGATTCACATACAAAGGACAGTTTATTATTCAAACCAATAGTAGTAACCAGGGACTATCAGCCTCTTTATGCTGGTTCAATAAGTCCCTATTCCTACAGGGTGATGTGAAAAAGGTCAAGTAAAACATATACACTATGAGCTGCATTATAAGAGAGAAACACTGACCTTAGGGAACCTGAATTTTTATAATGGGCAGTACGCACTGCCCTTTACACTGGAAGGAAACATCTGTCTCTATGTTCCAAGGCTGTTTGCTATGTAAGTATTCTTGAAAATATAGCCGAGAACAAAAGAGGGTCAGTGCCTCACACATAAACAGGCAGCAACCTAAGAAACCAAGAGAAAATTGTCTCCCAATGGTACTGAGTGAAAGTAGATCTATACAAAAAAAGTACAGAATTGACTAGGAAGGACATAAGGGATCCTTCTGGAGCAATAATAATGTTTAACGTCTTAAAAGTGGCTCAGGTTACGAAAGTGCAGTCATCTGTCAAAGTTATTGAATGGTGCACTTACAGTTCGTGCATGTCATTATATATCAATTTTTACTCAAAACAGACACTGAACTTTAGTTAATGATCTGCATACAGAAGGATTTAGGGAGTGGTACATTGATGTTTGCAACTTCTTTTGAAACACATTAAAAAGACAGATTAATAGATCCATATTAAAATGAAAAATGAAAAAACTAATTAGGAAAATGCTAACTATACAATCTAGGTATTGCATATAATGGTTTACTATTAAAATTCTTTCAACTCTTCTGTATATTTCAAATTTTTCATTTAAAATTATTGTATAAATACATCTTTGATAGATACTTTGAGAGATATGTTGCCATTCTTAAAACCGTTTTAAAGTATTAAGTTGAAATTAAAGTTATCATTATTATATTTATAAGGCATTTAATAAGACCAGTTTGTACATGGCACTATATTGGTGATTATCCTGTAATTTTAGAAAATTAAATATTCGAGTGACTTCAACATCTAACATTTTTAGGGACTGCCCTGATGGTCCAGTGGTTAAGAATCCACCTTCCAATCTGCATGGGACTCAGATTTGATCAGGTTGGGGAACTAAGATCACACATGCCACAACTAGAGAAAGCACACATGCTGCAATGAAGACCCAGCACAGCTCCTCCCAAAACCTGCCATTTTATATTACTTGTAAAATTGGAAAAGGGGAGAGGTGGATGGTGGGGACAAAGAAAAGATGAGTAAGAAATAATGAATATACACATGACTGGAACTGAGAATAAATAAATATAAGAACTTTGGGATGAATTAGCAGAATTATTTTCAGACTCTACATTCTGGGCTGCTGCCTGAATTTGAAAGGCAACAGGAAGGTGATTTAGACAACAGCACAGAAGAGCCAAGATTTTGAACCTGAAGAGGACAACTGAGAGAGGAATACTGCTCTCCATTTTAGCATTTATTCTGAGAGGAATGACATTTGCTCCTTTCTTCCAAGGCAGTTTCTGCATGGAGCTGATTTGGGTTTGAGAATGATACGCAATTCACCTTTTAGTACAATGAACATTGGCAGGGATAGGTAGCAGAGAAGATGATTCAACAAGAAGCGCATCCACTTTCCCTTTAGAGCTAAGGAAAAAATTAGGAAATTCTCAAGCTGCACAGACGATAACAAAATCTCCGAACTTTTCTTTCTAGGTTTATCCAATGCAGAAAAAAAAAAATCAATTAACTAAGGCTTTCCACAACTCCCCTTATTTATTCCCATCTGAGGCCCTTTGAAAGAATGGCTCTTAAACTTTGTTACTGAAAAAACTCTGGAATTCAGAGAAATACTTCAGTGATTCTACAATAATTGATTTGAATTTCTATTTTTAATTATCATTTTTAAGTCTGTAAAGATCTATAACTTGCAAGAATCATAATATACACTTAAATTAAGTCAGTAGGACATCTAACATATTACTCAGTGCCACTAGCTTTATACATTTGGGTGGGGGGGGGCGTGCAGATTTCAGAAGTTTCAACTAGTATCTTTCAGTGTATATATTAAAACTTGGGCTTCTGATTTAAAATAGTACAGCCTTCTATTGCTCTTTCATTAAAGCTTCTGACTTGTTCAAGGCTACTCACAAAAAAATAAGAGCAATTACTTCTAAGCACATGTGACATATACAAATGTGGCAAGACCCAGCCATATAATGTAAATTGTCAGCTGTTCATTAGGAAATAAACATAACAAGCTTTGTTATAATATCTTAAGTGTTCCTCTGAGTTGAATATCAATGAGATGTGAGCTGAAAATAACTACTTTTAAAGTTAAAAAGAATTTTCTATTTCTTCCTTAAAAGTAGAACATTTAAAAATAAGTGTGTTGAAAAAGTATATACATAAATAATATATCTGAATCACTCTGCTGTATACCTGAAACTAACACAATAAATATTGCAAATCAACTATACTTGAATAAAAAAAAATAATTAAAAATATGTTGAGTCTATTTAGAATTAAAGCAAAACACATTTCCATTATACTGATAACAAACTGGTCAGTCGTTTCCACTATGTGAACAGTGTCCAAATCTTTCACATAAAATCATCATTTAAAGGCAAGAAAATATTATAACATTATTTCATGTTGGCATATTCCTTTTTGAAAATAAAATTTGTTCAAACATACATATATTTCAAATAATGAGGCTGAACAAAGTGTTTGTATGGTCACTGTCTAGATACTATATCATTTTCTAAAACAGAATGAAAATAAAGCTGTTAATTTATTTTTAAAGGAAATTAAACAACTTTAGTGGTTTGGAAAACAAAATTATATCATTTCTTTAAAAAGTACTAAATGGAGTATTTTGGAAAAACAGTCATGGACAAGGAAAAAGCTTACTGGGTTAGCATGTAGTGCTGCAATGTCCCTGGACTTACAAAGATAACATGAGTGGTAAAATTACAACAAAGTTTGAACATAAAGCACAAAATAAATGAAAGTTAGATTTAAAAAAGTTTATCTAACTGAAAAGGTAGTAAAATATTTGAAGTATTTTTTAAATGATAAGATAGAATAAGAATAATATAATTTTTAACAAGATTTTTTTTTTAATACATGTTTATTTTCAATCAAGACCAAGGTATCTGGTTATTTAAAACCCCCAATTGGATGTTTATAATTCAAGAATCAAGGCAGCTGTTAAATACTGCCAGTCATTCAACACAGAAACAAAAATGTCCTACCATTCTCTCAAGTGTCTGAGTCTTTCTTGAAAAAAATAAACTGCTTTTGAGGAAAACAGTTCCTATCTTCGATAGAATATTAGTGGGTTTATTTTTACAACATTTTTTGAACACAGTAATTTTCAACAAGTTGTCAGGGATGAGTGGCAGTTTGCAAGTCATATACCCATAGACTTTGAAGCTGTAAGGGAACTTAAGACACATTATTCTCTTTTTTATGCCTTTTCATACTGAGCTATTTCAAATTCTAAAAGATGATGTTATTAAAGTGCTGCACTCAACATGCCAGCAAATTTGGAAAACTCAGCAGTCAGTGGCCACAGGACTAGAAAAGGTCAATTTTCATTCCAATCCCAAAGAAAGGCAATGCCAAGAGATGTTCAACTACTGCACAACTGCACTCATTTCACATTCTAGCAAGGTAATGCTCAAAATCCTTCAAGCTAGGCTTCAACAGTACGTGAACCAAAAACTTCCAGATGTAAAGGTGGATTTAAGGCAGAGGAACCAGAGATCAAATTGTCAACATCCATGGATCATAGAAAAAGCAAGAGAATTCCAGAAAAACATCTATTTCTGCTTTATTGACTAGGCTAAAGCTTTTGATCATGTGGATCACAACAGACTGTGAAATTTGTAAAGAGATGGGAAAACCAGACCACCGTACCTGCCTACTGAGAAACCTGTATGCAGGCCAAGAAGTAAAACTTAGAACCGGACATGGAACAACGGACTGGTTCAAAATTGGAAATGGAGTACATCAAGGTTGTTTATTGTCACCCTGATTATTTAACTTATATACAGAGCATATCATGTGAAATGCCAGGTTGAATGAAGCACAAGCTGGAATCAGATTGGGGGGAGAAATATGAATAACCTCAGATACGCAGATGACATCACCCTAATGACAGAAAGCAAAAAGGAACTAAACAGCCCCGTGATGAAGGTGAAAGAGGAGAGTGAAAAAGCTGGCTTAAAACTCAACATTCAAAAAACGAATATCATGGCATCTGGTCCCATCACTGCACAACAAACATATGGGGGGAAATGGCAACAGTGACAGACTTTATTTTCTTGAGCTGCAAAATCACTGCAGACAGGGACTGCAGTCAGGAAATTAAAAGATGCTTGCTCCTTGGCAGAAAAGCTATGATCAACCTACACAGCATATTAAAAAGCAGAGACATTACTGTGCCAAGAAAGGTCCGTCTAGTCAAAGCTATGGTTTTTCCAGTAGTCATGTATGGATCTGAGAGTTGGACTATAAAGAAAACTGAATCCTGAAGAATTGATGATTTTGAACCGTGGTGTTGGAAAAGACTCGAGAGAGTCCCTTGGACAGCAAGGAGATCCAACCAGTTAATCCTAAAGGAAAGCAACCCTGAATATTCACTGGAAGGACTGATGCTGAAGCTGAAGCTACAATCCTCTGGCCACCTGAGATGAACAGCAGACTCACTGGAAAAGACCCTGATGCTGGTAAAGACTGAAGGCAAGAGGAGAAGGGGATGATAGAAGATGAGACGGTTGGATGGCATCATCGATGCAATGGACGTGAGTCTGAGCAAACTCCAAGAGATAGTAAAGGACAAGAAAGCCTGGAGTGCTGCAGTCCATGGGGTCGCAAATAGTTGGACACGACTGAGCAACTGAACAATTCTCTTTTTTAAAAATAATTTTATTTATTCATTTATTTTTGGCTGGGCTGGGTCTTCCTTGCTGCATGGTTTTTTTTCCTCTAATTGTGGTGACTGGGGGCTAGTCTCTAGTTGCAGTATGTGGGCTTCTCATTGCCGTGGCTTTTCTTGTTGTGGAGCACAGGCTCTAGGTCACTCAGTCTTCAACAACTGCAGCCTGTGCACTCAGTAATCACAGCTTGCCAGGCTCTAGGGCATATATTCATCAGTAGTTGTGGCACATGGGCTTAGCTGCTTTGAGACATATGGGATCTTCCCAGATCAGGGATCGATCCCACATCTCCAGCACTGGAAGGAGGATACTTTACGACTCAGCCACCAGGAAAGCCTAGGCATCCCATTCTTGAAAGATACATCTATAGTACAATCCATGAAAATGCAAGAGCATAAAGAAATTAAAGAACATATGTAAATGGAGTACCATTGTGATAGCCATTGTAGCTATTACAAACATTCTGGTTATTCTCTCCCTCAGTATAAATCGTACGCTTGTACTTAACCACTGTCTTTTAAATTGGGCATGGCCATGTGACTAGTTTTGGCCAACGAAATGTGAGTAGAAATGACTTCCATAACTTTGGGTAGAACTTTTAAGGGCTAGTGCACAATCTGCTGTATTACCTACTCCTGCCTCATCAATTAGAGAAGTTAGTTTCATGATACAGCCTCCATTAGCCTGAGTCCTGAAGTGAGGATCATGAGTACAAGGTCCTGCAGACCACACTGTACATGTAAGAGAAAAAAAACTTTAATTGTATATGTCACCCTCAAGGTTGTCTGTTACCAAAACATAGATTTTCCTATGTGGTACAGAAAAAGGAATCTAGAACTGAGTTGTAACCATACCCCAAACCTAAAAGTATCTGCCATTATCTCACAGACTGGCAAGTGGGAGAAAACAAAATTATACTAGAAGGCAATCCATGCCATGTGGTGTCAAGGCATTCAGTGAAACTGTCGCATAACAAAGCATCTTGGTCATTCTTAAGAATGGACAGCCAAGAATCACCGTGCTTTCAACATGGGAGAAAGAAGTCAACATAGGCAAACAGAAAAATAAAGTCTGAAGGAAAAATGGCAGATAGGGAGAAGAAAGCTTTAAAAATTTGCAATTAACACCCTCAGATACACAAAAGATTATATTGCATTCATAAAACAAGTTAGGGTTCTCCTGAAAACAAGAGCTCTTAGAAATTGAATATATGATTAGAGACACTGAAAATTCAACAGAAGTGTTAGAAATCTGATTAAATACTCCAAAAGTGCATAAAGACAAAAACTGATGGGCAATAATAGTGAAAAAATTTAAATACAGCATCCACCTGTAGGAATTACAGAAAGAAAGAAATAAGAAAGGAGGCAAGGACTTTGAGAATAGTTTTAGTAACAGAAGGGCATGAGTTTCCATATGGAAATAATCTCTGAAACCTCAGAGCAACCCAGGTTGGTGAGGGGAGTGGCCTAAAAGTTTCTAGGGAGAAAGAAAAAAAAAGCTGGAGTCTCATAAAAAGGGGTAAGTATCAAAATGGCATCTGACTTTTCAACAGCAACAACAGACACTAGAACATGACAGAAAAATATTTGTAAATATGAGGAGAAACTATTTCCATATGAATTCTATACCTAGCCAAACTAACAGACATGTGGAGTCTTAACACATTCACCTCCTTTTTACTCTTTCTTAGGAAGCAGTTTAAGGATGTGTTCCATCCATGCACGGGATAAAACCAAGACAGATGATGACATGCGTTCTAGAAATAGTAAAGAGGCAAAAAACTTCACAAAATGAGTTTTTTTTTTTTTTTAAAGCATAGGGACAAGAGCTATCCAGTATGTCTTCACAACAGAGTTTAGACTGGAGCAAGAGTATGGCAAACTTCAGGAGAGATACTCCAAGAAAAATGAAATTAAATTGGCAAATGATCTGAGATGTCTGAAGCTACAGAGCAGCTTTCCAGTTCTGTTGAATATTTTGGAGACATAGTAATGATGTATACATAAAAAATTAAGAAAAAGAAAAAAGCAATTATTAACTCTAAAAATTGCTTTAAAAAAGGGGAAAAAAATCACAGTACACTGTGATTCCTATCTTAACTTTCATGCACTACAATAATAGTAAATATTTCTTTAATCAAAAATTGTACTAAACTTTTTTTTTGAGGACTGAGGAGGTAAAGGTAATTTTCTGCAGTAGAACGTCTATAGATAATATCTAAGAAGCAAAAGAAATAGTATGAAACACAGCAGTCAATTCCAGAAGAAATAGCTGGACAATTTTGTTTCATTTCCTCTAGAAAAAGGAAGTGGCAGAGGAGGAATGGAACACAGGATTGCTTTTTGTTGTTTGCCTACTAAGCCTAACAGAACTATTTCATTTTTTAACCATTTGATTTTTTAACTATTATTTTGATAAAATTAATTTTTAAAAAATCAGTGAAAGAGAGCGGGAGAAAGATGAAAACTCACCATCTCCATTACATCTTCATCCATTTATTCCTCAGGTCTTGGTAAAGTGACCTCTGCCCCAAACTCTACAAAACTGCTCTCACTGTGAATCCAGTGGACCCTTCAATCTTCGGTCTTTATCGTATTTTGTCAGCTTTACAGCATTTGACATCAATCATTCCCTCACTGCCCTTAGTATCCAGGATCTGAAGGCCTAATTTTCTTCTTTATGCCTCCGGTCACTGCCCTTTAGTGACACCCATAAGCCCTTCTTCCTTGACTTGTAAATTATCATAGTTTCCTGGAACCACACTGTGGCCTTCTACTCACTATATTTGCTTCCCCGGAAGAGTTTCTATATTCCACTAATTTCAACTACTACTTGTATAACAACTCTCATTAAAAAAAAAAAAAGGAAATCCAGAAAAACTTCTGCTTCACTGACTAGGCTAAAGGCTTTGACTGTGTAGATCACAAAAAACTGAAAAATTCTTAAAGAGATGGGAATACCAGAACGCCTTACTTGTCTCCTGAGAAACCTGTATGCAGGTCCAGAAGCAAGTTAGAAGTGGACATGGAACAACTGACTAGTTCAAAATTGGGAAAGGAGTATGTCAAGGCTGCATATTGTCACCCTGCTTACTTAACTTATATGCAGAGTACACCAAGCAAAATGCCATGCTGGATGAATCATAAACTTGGAATCAAGATTGCTGGGAGAAATATCAACAACCTCAGATATGCAGATGATACCACTCTAATGGCAGAAAGCTAAGAACTAAAGAGCCTCTTGATAAAGGTGAAAGAACAGAGTGAAAAACCTGGCTTAAAACCCAACATTCAAAAAAATGAAGATCATGGCATCGGGTCCCATCACTTCATGTCATATAGATGGGAAAAAAGTGGAAACAATGACAGACTTTCTCTTCTTGGGTTTCAAAGTCAATGCACATGATGACTGCAGCCAGGAAATTAAAAGACACTTGCTCCTTGGAAGAAAGGCCATGATAAACCTAGACAGTATAAAAATCAGAGACATCGCTTTGCCAACAAAAGTCTTTATAGTCAAAGCTATGGTTTTTCCAGCAGTCATGTACAGATGTGATAGTTGGACCATACAGAAGGCTGAGTGAAAAGAACTGATGTTTTTGAATTGTGTTGCTGGAGGAGACTCTGGAGAGTCACTTAAGACAGCAAGGAGATCAAACCAGTCAATCCTAAAAGAAATCAACCATGAATATACATTGGAAGGACTGATGCTGAAGCTGCAATCCTTTGGCCACCTGATGTGAAGAGCCAACACACTGGAAAAGACCCTGATGCTGGGAAAGATTGAAGGCAGGAGGAGAAGGGGACAACAGAAGATGAGATGGTTGGATGGTATCTCTGACTCAATGGACATGAGTTTGAACAAATTTTGGGAGATGGTGAAGGATTCTGAAGCCTGGCCTACTGCAGTCTATGGGGTCACAGGGAGTCAGACATGACTGAGTGACTGAACAACAACTCTCCACTATGTCTAAAACTTAACTAATTTGTATCTTCCATGAAAAATAACAGCAAATACATACAATGATTACTTGCCAAGCATTATTCTAAGCATTTTACACGTACTAACACATGTGTAAATGAATCTAATGAAAGAATCAGACTAACCAGTCCTGCGCCACAAAACTAATCAATGGCAAAGCTACGATTTCAGACCAGGTAGTCTGGTACCGAGATATAGCCTCTGAGACACACACTTTATTACCTCACCAGTCACATCACTGTTTTCCTTGCTGCTGCTGCTAAGTCACAGCAGTCGTGTCCGACTCTGTGCAACCCCATAGACAGCAGCCCAACAGGCTCCTCTGTCTCTAGGATTCTCCAGGCAAGAATACTGGAGTGGGTTGCCATTTCCTTCTCCAATGCATGAAAGTAAGGTCAGTCATGTCCGACTCTTAGCAACCCCATGGACTGTAGCCTTCTAGGCCCCTCTGTCCATGGGATTCCCCAGGCAGAGTACTGGAGTGGGTTGCCATTGCCTTCTCCACTGTTTTCCTTACCCAGTGAAAACTGACCATCATCCATCTAGTTGCTTCACACAGAGACATCCATTTCCCTCAACCCCACATCAACCAGTCACCAACTCATTCTCATTTAACACTTACAAGCATCAGCTCCTTTCCCCCCATTTTCCTAATATGAGTTTTCCTCATATCTCACTTTAACTGGAGTAATAGCTTCCTACTTGGTCTCTTTGCTTTTAAGCCATTCTCCACATTACTTCAAGAATGAACATCTTGGGGGTTTGTTCCTTCTCTCCTCATACTTCACAACGATGCTCACATATCCAGTCTTGAAACTTTCAGTGTAGCCCTGCAGGGTTCAGCATGAACTTTAAACTTCTTGGTCCTTTGAATTTCTAGCCTCTGCTTGTATTCCCAGGCTTAAGTCGTACCACACTTCAGTGTTTCACCTACTTACCTTGCATCCCAGTGTCCACGAGCACTCTCCTCTACCCGGAATACCCTTCCACTACTCTCTTCCCTACCTTGGCCAGGTTGAGTGACAACGTTCCTTTCTGTTTTAAAATACCTGGCACATATGTATAATAGACTTTCCCATCTATTACTATAATAATGTGTCTTTCCCTCTGATTTGACTGCAAGTTCCAAGAGCTACCACTTCATTTCACCCATCCAACTGGAAATGGAGACAGGCAGGTAATGTAACTTGCTCACAGTCAACACAGTTGTCGATCAGGGGAAATGTTATCAAAATCCAGATCTGCATGAGAAGGTTTTTAGGAAGTTTGTGATCAACATGTTCAGTTCAGTTCAGTTCAGTCGCTCAGTCGTGTCCAACTCTTTGCGATCCCCTGAATCGCAGCATGCCACCCTGTCCATCACCAACTCCAGGAGTTTACTCAAACTCATATCTATCGAGTTGGTGATGCCATCCAGCCATCTCATCCTCTGTCGTCCCCTTCTCCTCCTGCCCCCAATCCCTCCCAGCATCAGGGTCTTTTCCAATGACTAAACTCTTCGCATCAAGTTGCTAAAGTATTGGAGTTTCAGCTTCAGCATCAGTCCTTCCAAAGAACACCCAGGACTGATCTCCTTTAGGATGGACTGGTTGGATCTCCTTGCAGTCCAAGGGACTCTCAAGAGTCTTCTCCAACACCACAGTTGAAAAGCATCAATTCTTCGGCGCTCAGCTTTCTTCACAGTCCAACTCTCATCTATACGTGACCACTGGAAAAACCATAGCCTTGACTAGATGGATCAACATGTACACACTGCTATACTGGAAATGGATAACCAGTAAGGACCTACTGTATGGTGCAGGGAACCCTGCTCAATGCTATGTGGTACCTGGGTGAATGGGGAGTTTGGGGGAGAATGGATACATGTATATGTATGGCTGACTCCCTTTGCTGTCCACCTGAAACTATTATAGCATTGTCAATTGGCTGTACGCCAATACAAATTAAAAAGTTTTTTAAAAAACAAGGTTTTTTAAAAAAGAAAGATTTTAGGCAGAAGGAGTGAACATAATGAAAACAATATTTTAGGATGAACTGCTAGAACTTAAGACCAAGAGAGCCCTTCTCATATTCCTGGGCAGTGGTTTAGTGGTTTCTAACTGCTCTCTCCTAAGATGATTGTGAACCAGGGCAGGTTCTTTAAACAGCTTCATCAGTACCTCTTTCTCTTTGCACTACCTCTTCCATCAGGTCTTTGATCAAAATTCTATCTGAGGGAACAAAGGGCCCAGAATTTAATATTATAATTTAAAAAAATGTTAAAAATATTTTATTCAAACCTATAATACAGAGATAAAGAAATTAAATTGCAAATTAACTTTGGAGAATTAAATGCCTAAAGTCTTATAACTAGTTAGTGGCAAAGCTAAGACAAGATCACATTTCCTGTCTTCCAAGTTAGTGTTCTTCTTTACTATCTACATAATGCTTTTTCCCACAAGCCCAACTTTTTGTTTTACAGCTTAATACTGTAAATCTCCATTACTGATTAACTTGAATGAAACTCCCCTATAGTAGAGTTAGCTAACTCACAAATCCACTGCCATTGTAATATACCATCAAAGTTACAAGAACAACATCTGCCCAACTCGAAAAAACACAATGGTTTCTCATCAATAAACCTACACTTTAAAAGCTACAGATAAAGCAAAATCAATGACTGCCTCAAAACATATATCCTCTAGAGGAATGCTGACCAATACAATTTTATGCAATGATAAAAATTCTCCATATTTCAGCCATCCAAGATGGTAGCTGCTAACTAGCCACATGTGGCTACTGAGCACTTGAATTACTGTCAGTGTAACTGGGGAACTAACTATTTTATAATTTGTACTACTTTCAATTTAAATAGCCACTCAGGTTAGTGACTGCCATCTTTAACAGTGCAGTTTTAGAATTATGTCAGAAATCTGATAGGTACTTTACAAAGGAAGTTTGAAAATTGATCACTATACTGTTTGACTGAGGTTTCTGTTGTTGCTTCTGGCTGCACAGTGCAGCTTGTGGGTTCTTACTTCCCTGACCAAGGATTGTACCCAGGCTTTCGGCACTGAGAGCAGAGTCGTAACCACTGGGCCACCAGGGAATTCCCTACAGTTCAGTTCTATTAATGTAAAAGAATGAACATAGGTATGACCATAAGATAGATTATTTTGAAATTTTTTTATAAACTGCATGGCCACTTTCATTTTCCAAGCAATATATCAGATTGTGGGGTATTATTACCGTGGGAGAAAATCTTTATGGCTGGTGCAAGGTTGGGCAAAAAAATGAACAAACCCTCCTCCTCTAAAAAAAATCACAGGATCTCTTCAAGTGTCCAGTCTGCTCCAATGATTACAGAAGGGTCACAAAGCCCAGGGGATCTTCCCAGGCATGAAACAAGTTCCACAACTCTTCTCTAATTCTTTCACTGGATAAATCACTAGATATATGTACGGCAATGCCCCAGGTATGCCACAATACAATCTCTACGTTATTACAAATTGTTCCAAATAATCAGACAGAAAAAGATGTAATTTTAAGCAAGGGCTTCATTAATTTATGATGTGCTATGTATTTTATCCTTCCTCCCCTTTTTCTCTATTGTTTAAATACTTGCTAAAAAATCAACTTCCAGCTTGGAATATGTTGTTTTTTTATTATCAAGAAAATCTTAGAGGAGGGCTCATATATCCCTTTTATTCATAGAGATACAATATTTCTACAATTAGCTTATCATCTTTCAGTAATATTCTTTCAGTATCCATGATATTTTCACTAGCATGTTTAACCCCAAATTTATATTCTCCTGTCTTCCCTATCCAATTGTTCTGAATACTTCATTGCCCTACTTAATAATTCTTCCTTTCTCTTATGCATATCCCATTTTCCCTTAGAATCTTCGTAATTTTTAAAATTTTGGAAATGAATGATCTCTTCTTGAGAAAAAGCACATCCATAGAAATGACTGGTGTCTAAATGCACCTGAATCTCTCCCAGCTTTTTTTACCTAGCTTTGTGAAGGCCCACAGGATCACAGATAACAGAGTATGTGAATGCTCAAGACAATCAGTTACTACCATAAATAAGTCAGGCATAAATCTTACTGACAGTGGGAAGTCTGGACCAGGAAATAATACTAAAAGAAATGCCATCTTCAAATATAAAAAACTGATTTGTGTATGTTCCAAGGACAAATGACTTATACATGTTCCAGAGGCACAGTATATGGACACTATACATTTCTATATAAGTGTGGTGCTCAACCTACTTTAAAGCAAACACAAGAATTCAGGGCCACGCCTACCAAAGACAGGTTTCAAAAATGTTTTAATGAGAATGGGCACTGAACTGACTTAGAAGATCCTCTTAATTTCCTTTCTGCATAGATAGTGGCAATGACTGAAGCAACAGCAGCAGCAGGTTTTAAATGTTTCTAACAGGATGAGATAAAAAAACGGAAAATCTTTAGACTTCTCTGATGGTCCGTGGCTAGGACTCTGCACTCCCAATGCAGTGGGCTGGATTCAATCCCTGGTTGGGGAGCTGAATCCTACATGCCACAGCTAAGACCTGGCACAGCTAAATAAATAAATATTAAAAAACAAACTGAAAATCCAAACAAAATATAAAATATATACAAACATGTCAGTACGTTTATATATTTTGACATCTACCATCTGAGAACTATTCCTGAAATTTAAGGCAATTAGTATTATAAAATGGAATTCAAGGAACGGGAGTTCTTTGAATACAAGAGAAGATATACCCATGTAGTCTGAATATGACCTTGGTCATATTACTTAAGCTCTCATATAATAAGAGTACCTAAACTTGAGTTATTATAAGAATTCTATGAGTCTATGAGTTCAACCACTTAGAACAGTACATGGCATATAGTAGATCTTATAATTAGTTGCTATTATTCATGGGTAAAGAAACATTTTCTATGTTTTTAATTTAATACATATTTTTAATTCAAGTTCTGCTTATTTCCTTTACATATTCTTTAAACTTAAACCGTTTTATCAATTAAAAATAGTAATGAAAGAGAAACTCAGTTACAACATATCATCTATTATATAAATAAAGTTCTCATGAATAGCTAGCCAATGAGGCCAAAACTAGTTCTGACCACATGCACATTTAAAGGGAAATTTGTATGTAAATTTAATAACATTTTAAAAGTATAAGTAATTGCTATTGTCTTTTTTCTTATCACAAGTAGCACCTGTAAATTTTATAAATGTAATAAAAACTTAATTAGAACATTAACTTTTAAAAATATAAAATCTACAAATACAAAAGAGAGTAAAAATCACCTGAAATTCCATCTACCACTGCTATCATTTTAAAAATCATTTTGTTACTCATCATCACTAAGCTTCCATTTTTTCATAGGCATAGATAGATAAGAGATTTGACTTTTTTCAAACATTGCATGTTACTATAACCCAATCTTTCACACTACTATTTTTCATTTAGCAGTAACATGTGGAACTTTTCATTGCACTGAACCTTTTAAAATTGCACATGCAGTACCCTTTCTTCAGACAGACTCTTATTTGAAACTTTTGTATAAAAACACTACCATATGATCCAGCAATTCCACTTCATGTATTTCTAAAGAAAACAAAAACACTAATTCATAAAGATATATGTACCCCTATACACACTGCAGCCTTATTGATAACAGCTAAGATATGGAAGGTCCATCTAGTCAAGGCTATGATTTTTCCAGTGGTCATGTATGGATGTGAGAGTTGGAATGTGAAGAAGGCTGAGCGCCGAAGAACTGATGCTTTTGAACTGTGGTGTTGGAGAAGACTCTTGAGAGTCCCTTGGACTGCAAGGAGATCTAACCAGTCCATTCTAAAGGAGATCAGCCCTGGGATTTCTTTGGAAGGAATGATGCTAAAGCTGAAACTCCAGTACTTTGGCCACCTGATGCGAAGAGTTGACTCACTGCAAAAGACTCTGATGCTGCGAGGGATTGGGGGCAGGAGGAGAAGGGGATGACAGAGGATGAGATGGCTGGATGGCATCACCGACTCGATGGACATCAGTCTGAATGAACTCCGGAGCTGGTGATGGACAGGGAGGCCTTGCGTGCTGCGATTCATGGGGTCGCAAAGAGTCAAGACATGACTGAGCGACTGAACTGAACTGAACTGACGAAAGATATGGAAGCAACCTAAGTGTCCATCATCAGATAAATGGATAAAGAAAATGTGGTGTGTATACACACACACACACACACACACACACATACATACACACATAATGAAATACTACTCGGCCCTAATAAAGTATAGTATCTTGCCATTTGAGACAATACACATGGACCTAGATGGTATTATGCAAAGTGAAGTAAGTCAGACACTGAAAGATGAACTTGGTACCATCTCCCTTATATGTGGAATTGAAAAAACAAAACAAAGATAACACAACAGGAACAGTCTCACAGATACAGAGAACAAAGTGATGGTTGCCACAGAGGAGAGAAGGATGAGCAAAACAGATGAGAGATTAAGAGGTATAAACTTCCAGTTATAACATAAATAAGCCAGAGGGAAAAAAGTATAGCAAAGGGAATACAGTCAACAATACTGTAATGACTTTAAGGACAGGTGGTGACTAGATGTATTGTGGTGATTATTTTGTAGTATATAATACTGAATCATTATGTTGTATATCTGAAATAAATATAGTATCATAAGTAAATTATACTTTAATAAAAACAAAACCAAAAACAAGTAAGACAAAGCTGATATGGTTGAAGCAGAAGGAAGTCGTGTTCTGCCTCCTCCGCTTCGAGGGTCCTCAAACTTCCTCCAAAGAAATCAAGGGCATTCTGAACACAGTTGAACAATCTAAGTTTGAAAACATCATTTTATAAAACTGGCTACACAGTATTACATTATGTGGGTGTTCATAATTTAATTACATAATGAACATTTAATTGCTTCTAATGTTTTGTTATAAAAAATGTTAGAGGGTCTTCCCCAGCAGCCCAGTGGTTAAGACTATGCACTTCCAAAGCAAGGGACAGGGGTTCAATCCCTGGTCAAGGAACTAAAATCCCCTGTGAGAAGCACTGCATAGCCAAAAATAAAAAGACCCAAAAGATACTTCCACTAGAGGATAAGCATCCCTGGTGGGGGAACTAAGATTCCACATGCCAGGTGGAATAAATAAATAAAATTTAAAAAGATCCTATGATAAAAACATTTGTGTACATCCATCTTTACAAATTTTTGACATGTATTATTAAATTATGCCCTAGAAATTGTATCAGTATGTATCTCTGCCAGAGGTAAATGAGACTGATCATTTCTCTGCAACTTTACTAACATCAGGTATGATCATTGAAATAATAAAAATTTGCCAAACTTAAATGCATTAAATGCTTCTTTAAACTTAATTTTTATATATACTTTTATGAATTTCTATGATCCTGTCCTTTGCCCATTTTTACAAGGATACTTGTATTTTTTTACTAAGTCAGAAGACTTCTTTATACTGCAAAGACAGTAAACTTCTGCCTCTGCATTGCAAAGTTTTCTTCTTTGGCAACTTTCCTTTTAATTTCCTAACAAGTTTCTATAAGCTTTTTAAATCTAAGTAAAAATTAAAATAGAGTTAATATGAAAAAGATTCATGGTCATGCACAATATAAAAATAATCTGGTTTATCTATTCGAGATTGATTTATACACTTTACTTAAATGTATACGACTCCAATGTGTAACTACACTGTAGTATATGGAATTAAAATATATTTGGAATAAAAGATTTCACTCATTAAATAGCTCTCACTACATTTATAAACCATAGGTCATCTAAATTAAAAACTGACTTTAAGTGTCCATGTCAGTGAATGATTAATAATATTGGATTCTAAGAGGAAATGAATGAGCAAGAAGAAATTAATTTTTTATACATGCAGCTGTAACATGACACAGCTGGCACATTTGGACAGCAAAAGGCAGTTAAATATAAGTGGTGACAGTCAAAAAAGTTTTAAGTCACAAATAATTACTTGGTCATTATTGCTGTCTATATTTTAAACATAAATTAAACTATTATACTAAAAATAAAATTAGATAAAGTAAATCATCTAACCCTAAACTATTTTAAGGTATGTTCGTTGTTAAGTTTGTTTCCCGCTAAAGCTTAACATCGAATAATCTAAATAAAATGACAAAATGTTAATTTTATATCCTTCTTTTTCTGAACTTTATGAATGTAGTCTCAGGACTTGAATTATACAATAAATTGTACTGCAGTGAACTTCAACCATTTCCAACTTCTTTACTTATTAATTTTTACAACATGAAACACTTCTTAAAATTATGATCCAGGAATTACACATATGAACTTCAATATTCTGTTATACTATGGTTTGATTTGTATAACAGTACTATATCTAAAACTATTCTAAATATAATTAAAACAAATCAGGTGGATAAAAAATTGCTCATGTTTTACAGTATAAAAACATTTAAAATAATTCTTTGGACAATCAGACTTCAATAATGGAAACTTTCTGTCCTCAGTTTATTAGTGTGTTTAAATAAGACAGTTTTTCAAAGGCATCTAAAGAAACCACTTTATCAAATAGGCACCAGGGAATAAATTAAGGATGAAAGGCTAGTGTTCCTTCCGATGAATACCAACACTAATGGGGATGTTAGGCATCGAAACCCGTTAAATGTCAGCCTTCACTAATGCTCTGAGACTAATTTTTATGGGATGTGAACCCAGCCACACACAGATTACAAATTCTGAGTTCAGTTTAAGTATGAACTTAGCACTAGCAAATTCTACCACCATCATAATCTTCTCATTGTCACCAAATATCAAATCTTTTAACTAAAAACACATTTTGATAATCAGGCATAGCTTGAAATTTTCAAGTTATATTAACAGAAATAGCATTGGTGGGTATTACTTACTTTGTTGATACTCTATTATTTAACAAAGAAACTATGTATATATAGTGTGCTCAGTTGCTCAGTCATGTCTAACTCTTTGCGAGTCCATGGACTATACCCACCAGACTCCTCTGTTGATGGGATTTTATAGGTGAGAATACTGGAGTGGTTGCCATGCCCACCTCCAGGAGATCTTCCCAACCCAGGAACTGAATGTGCATCTCTTGAGGCTCCTGCATTGGCAGGTGCATTCTTTACCAATTCCACCTGTGAAGCTATACTTCAAGTTTGTCATTGTCGAGGGTTCAAAATTTTTTATTCTTCTCTTCCTTTACTCCATTTATCTGTAACAGAGGCTTGTTAATTCTTATTCTAAAATGTTTGCCATTTCCTTTATACCACTGTATTTACTGTCTCTCCCTTTCTGAGAAAACTGATAGCCTCACATAAAACTATTGAAATGATCTTCTTCAAAAAGGTATTCAATCAATCAATTCAGTCACTCAGTCGTGTCCGACTCTTTGCGACCCCATGGACCAGAGCATGCCAGGCCTTCCTATCAATCACCAACTCCACCCAAATCCATGTCCATTGAGTCGGTGATGCCATCCAGCCATCTCACCCTCTGTCCTCCCCTTCTCCTCCTGCCTTCAATCTTTCCCAGCATCAGGGTCTTTTCAAATGAGTCTGCTCTTCACATCAAGTGGCCAAAGTATTGGAGTTTCACCTTCAGTCCTTCCAGTGAACACCCAGGACTGATCTCCTTTAGGATGGACTGGTTGGATCTCCTTGAAATCCAAGGGACTCTCAAGAGTCTTCTCCGACAAAACACAGTTCAAAAGCATGAATTCTTCATCGTTTAGCTTTCCTTATAGTCCAACTCTCACATCCATACATGACCACTGGAAAAACCATAGCCTTGACTAGACGGACCTTTGTTGGCAACTGTCTCTGTTTTTATTTTAATTTCATGGCTGCAATCACCATCTGCAGTGATTTTGGAGCCCAGAAAAATAAAGTCTCTCACTGTTTCCACTGTTTCCCCATCTATTTGCCATGAAGTGATGGGACTGGATGCCATGAAAAAAGGTAAAGATGCAGAATAAAGTGTATCATGCATGGTGCACTGAGCAAAAACTTTTTAAAGTTCAGAATACAAAATTATAACTATAAAAGTACAAGAAAGTATAGGGACAAGTATTTTTAATAAAAATAAAGTTATTTTAAGTTACAGGCAAGGTGAAATATTCATTAAAATCATTATTAGACATTTAATAATTTCAAAAGCAATTGTATTGTCCACAAACATTCATTTTCATCACACCATGACCTGATTTAGGTAACCTACCTAAACTATATTCTAAGCTGATCATTTAAAACATTTCACCAATGTTCTCTCCTTACCCTTCCAACCCTCCTAATCTTACTTACTATCCTTATTGTACTCCAACTACAAACTTACAAGAGTAGTTCCTAATGACATCCAACATTTATCTTTTCTACCATGCCTTTCTATCCTTTCTACCTGTGTGTGGATCACAACAAACTGGAAAATTCTTAAATAGATGGGAATGCCAGACCACCTGACCTGCCTCCTGAGAAATCTGTATGCAAGTCAAGAAGCAACACTTAAGAACTGGACATGGAACAACAGACTGGATCCAAATTGGAAAAGGAGTACATCAACACTGTATAGGGTCACCCTGCTTATTTAACTTCTATGCAGAGTACATCATGAGAAACACTGGGCTGGATGAAGCACAAGCTTGAATCAAGATTGCTGGGAGAAATATCAATAACCTCAGATGTGCAGATGATACCACACATATGGCAGAAAGCAAAGAAGAACTAAAGAGCCTCTTGATGAAAATTAAAGAGGAGAGTGAAAAAGGTGGCTTAAAACTCAACATTCAGTAAACTAAAATCATGGCATCTGGTCCCATCACTTCACGGCAAATAGATGGACAAACAGTGGAAACAGTGTCAGACTTTATGTTTTTGGGGTCCAAAATCACTGCAGATGGTAACTGCAGTCATGAAATTAAAAGACGCTGGCTCTTTGCAAGAAAAGTTATGACCAACCTAGACAGCATATTAAAAAGCAGAGACATTACTTTGCCCACAAAGGTCCGTCTAGGCAAGGCTATGGTTTTACCAGTAGTCATGTACGGATGTGAGAGTTGGACTATAAAGAAAGCTGAGCGCCAAAGAATTGATGCTTTTGAACTGTGTTTTGTCGGAGAATACTCTTGAGAGTCCCTTGGACTGCAAGGAGATCCAACCAGTCGATCCTAAAGGAAATCAGTCCTGAATATTCATTGGAAGGATTGATGCTAAAGCTGAAATTCCAATACTTTGGCCACCTGCTGTAAAGAACTGACTCATTGGAAAAGACCCTAGGGGCTGGAAAAGATTGAAGGCAGGAGGAGAAGCAGATGACAGAGGATGAGATGGTTGGATGGCATCACCGACTCAATGGACATGAGTCTGAGTAAACTCCGGGAGTTGGTGATGGACAGGGAGGCCTGGCGTGCTGCAGTCCATGGGGTCGCAAGGAGTCAGACACGACTGAGAGACTGAACTGAATTGAAGTGAACCATGCCTTTGCTAAATTCTCTTCTTCTCTTACTACTGTTATAGACTGAGAAAGATATAAGCAGTGCCTGACAGCTGGGGGCTGGCCTGTCACTCTGAGTCAGGCTGTGATGCTGGCTTGGCACTCACAACTATGCTACAGTATGCAGAGCATGACACTGTATTCTCAACACAAATGATTTCAGGACACCAATACCAGACAGAGCCACTCTGACTTTATCTGAACAGAAACCAAAACAAGAAACAAAATCATCATCTAAATGAAACAAATGATCAAACACTCCCTTTTTCTGACTAATTTGTATGCTTTCTTACCAGTTCCAGTCATAGCTACACTCTGTTCTTTCTGCCTACTAGAAAAGTGTTATTAAGATACCCACCATAGAATGATTCCTTTCTTCTCATAGCATCCATTCCAGAGCAAGTCTCAACTTCCTTGACCCCTTTCCCAGATCACAAAGCAAAACTCTAATCTTTTCTAACACCCCCTTTACGGAGATGCTCCAACGTGACACATGATGTACCATGCTCCTTGCTGCCTCAATATCATATATCTAATTTTTTTTTTTACTCTTCAGGTATATTCTTGATGGCAGTTACACATATATAATTATATAATGCGTTTTACTTTTACCTTTTAATCTTGTTCAAATCACATAGTAACTAAAAAGTCTCCATCATCTGAAACCAAGCTATTTTTAGTTTCAGCACATACTTATAAACAGGTCATAGTGAATTTTATGCATTTACTGATACAATGTGTTTCCACCACAAGCCAATATACACTTGTTCCTTAAAAAAAAAAAAAAATAAGCTCCTTGTGCTCCAAACATTTATATCTTTATTTCACACAAAGTGGGAAGGCACAGATATGTCATTAATCCCTTTTGTTTATTGATACAGCCCCAAATTCTATACTGGCAGAACAGACTGGTTCCAAACAGGAAAAGGAGTACATCAAGGCTGTATAGTGTCACCCTGCGCATTTAACCTGTATGCAGAGTACATCATGAAAAATGCTGGGCTGGACAAAACATAAGCTGGAATCAAGATTGCCAGGAGAAATATCAATAACCTCAGATGTGCAGATGACACCAACCTTAATGGCAGAAAGCAAAGAAGAACTAAAGAGCCTCTTGATGAAAGTGAAAGAGGAGAGTAAAGTTGGCTTAAAGCTCAACATTCAGAAAACTAAGATCATGGCATCCAGTCCCATCACTTCATGGCAAATAAATGGGGAAACGGTGGCAGACTTTATTTTTTGGGGCTCCAAAATCACTGCAGATGGTGAATGCAGCCATGAAGTTAAAAAACGCTTACTCCTTCAAAGGAAAGTTACGAGCAACCTAGACAGCATATTAAAAAGCAGAGACATTACTTTGCCAACAAAGGTCAGTCTAGTCAAGGCTATGGTTTTTCCAGTGGTCAGGTATGGCTGTAAAAGTTGGTCTGTAAAGAGCTGAGCGATGAAGAATTGATGCTTTTGAACTGTGGTGTCGGAGAAGACTCTTGAGAGTCCCTTGGACTGCAAGGAGATCCAACCAGTCCATCTTAAAGGAGATCAGATGTTGAAGGTGAAACTCCAATACTTTGGCCACTTGATGCAAAGAGCTGACTCATTTGAAAAGACCCTGATGCTGGGAAAGATTGAGGGCAGGAGGAGAAGGGGAAGACAGAGGATGAGATGGCTGGATGGCATCACTGACTCAATGGACATGGGTTTGGGTAAGCTCCAGGAGTTGGTGTTGGACAGGGAGGCCTGGCGTGCTGCCTTTCATGGGGTCGCAGGCAGTTGGACAAGACTGAGCGACTGAACTGAACTGAACAAAACAATTTAGCATTTCTGAATCAAGTTGAAAACACACATACCATATGATTCAAAAGTTCTATTTTGAGATACAGTCTAGAAAAATTCTTGTATATGTGTACTGGAAGACTTAGAATGTTCAGTACAGTATCGTTTTAATGGAACAAACAAAACATCAATTGATAATAATGATGATAATATGATATATTCATAGAAGACAATGCTATATAATTCCAATTATAGATAGGTGAAAATCCATATAAGAATATGGATTAACTACAACTATATATGATGTCTTTAAATATTAAGCACAAAAACCAGTTTTAAAATAGTTTTTAAAAAGCCATAATAAACAATGATTTAATCAATTTCTAGTCTCCTAATCCCAAAGAAATATAAGTGGGAGAACTATGGCATAACTAACAAATTAAAAAATTCTTAAAATTAAAAGTTAAGCTGACAACTACCAAACTATTATTTCCTATAAAATAAAAACGAATAATCTAAGTCAGCATTGTCCAACAGAACTTTCTGTGATGATGGAAATGTTCTATATTTGTACTGTGCAATACAATAGCTACTAATAATATTAGCTTCTGAGCACTTGAAATATGGCTACTGCAGCGGAGAAACTAAATTTTTAATTTTAATCCATTTCAAGAGTGATTTTTTATAAACAATTTTCTTTATAACTGATTATCACATGAACAGCATAGACTTAAGTATTTCCTTCATAGAAATAGAACCTAGAAGAATAATTATTCAATGCATAAAATATATAGTTTTGGCATCTTAATAAGTTGTTGATTTTCTTTAATAGTAAGTCTATATAAATTTATAATAATTCTTTGCTCTTCAACTTTCACCATTAAATCAAACATCAGATGTTAGATAGAAAGATGTTTCATTAGAAAAAAGAAATTTTACATGTTTTCTCTAGGTCCTTCCACATCTAAAAATCTCCACCGGAACTGTGTAACTACTGAAAACACACAACTAAATTAAATTTCCATTCTCCCCCCAAAAATTTAATAGGAAAGTCTCTATTGTCACAGATGAGAATACTAGCTAAGGCACTTACTACTCTATGATGTCAGTCAAGTTTATTTAAACTTCTGAGCTTCAATCTTCTCATTTTAAAATGAAATAATCTCTAATCCAGATGAATACCAAGATGAAATGAAATAATACCTTTACATTACACAGTGTCTAATCCTTATTCAGTTCAGTTCAGTTCAGTTGCTCAGTCGTGTCTGACTCTTTGCGACCCCATGAACTGCAGCACGCCAGGCCACCCTGTCCATCAACAACTCCTTAAATCCACCCAAACCCATGTCCATTCAGTCGGTGATGCCATCCAACCATCTCATCTTCTGTTGTCCCCTTCTCCTCCTGCTCTTAATTTTTCCCAGCATCAGGGACTTTTCAAATGAGTTAGCTCTTTCCATCAGGTGGCCAAAGTATTGGAGTTTCAGTTTCAACATCAGTCCTTCCAATGAACATAAAGGAAGGACCGATCAAAATTTTGGGGGGGAATTCCCTGGCAGTCCCACAGGTTAAGAGCCTGTGCTTTCACTGCTGAGGGCACAGGTTCAACCCCTGGTCAAGGACCTAAGATCCTGGAAGTCACATAGTGTAGCCAAATGCATTAAAAATGTATTTATTTTCAAATTTTCTATGCTTATCAGTAATAGTACTAAAATTGTACTTAGTAAGTTTAGCTTTATAACACTTAATAGCTCATAAAGAACATATTCTGAGTCATTAGTTATTCTTCAAATTATTTTTTAACAAATAACATATTTTATGCAAAGCCAAGCAAAATGAATACCTACATGTAGTAGGTATTCAATAAATACTGGATGAATGAATAGGCCTAAGTTTTTCCATTGTATGGATATATTATAATTTAAAGACATGCTGATTCTTACAGATTTTCTTAATGTCAATATTTGCACTATTATCAATAATGAAATAAATTCTGCCATAAGCCATTGTTTAACTATTTCCTTATAAGCCTGACTCATCAACAAAGAATAATTTTTTATCTATTATGAGTTTCAACCTTTTTCCCTCTACCTTGGTGAAACTCCCTTTTCTTGAGAAAGCATATTAGTTGGACTACCTCTTCAGGCACAAGAATTTATATTTTATACAACTGTATTAGGTACCTACATTTAGGTAGGTACTTTTAACTTATTTTCTGAACTGACATTTAGATGTTAAAAATAAGTTGCCTTTTTAATTAATACATTTTAAGTAATTAATTACTACTTAGACTTAAGAATTAAATACAATCTTGTCTTCGCTATTTTATAAATGTTAGTATCTTCACTCCATTATTTTAAGTTGCTCATTCAAGAGATTAAATTGTTATGTACACTAAAAATTAATTTCTATTCTGAAGGAAACAGCTATTGGGTTCAGATACAATTTTTAAAGTTTTATTACATGGAAAGTGTTAACATAGCCATCATTATATTTCAGTGAGTATTTGCAGTAGACAGAATTCTGTCACTCACAATCATCCCTAACCCTTTACTTATTCCCTCCTTGGTGAAGGTGACGGAATATCACTCCTGTCATTATGTTACACAGTTGTAATTACAGTTACTAACAGTTGACCCTGAGTTAATCAAAAGGGAGATTATGGGGTGTGTCTTGGGCTCTATATAACCACATGAGTTTTCCAAAAACAGATTTTTTTTCTGGCTGGTGACAAAAAGGGAAGGCAGAGAGATTTGAAGCAGGCAAAGAATGTGACCCACCATTGCTGACATGAAGACATTGGGTCCATGAGGCCTCTAGGACTCTAGAGTGGTATCTGGCTCCTAGCTGATGAGAAAATGGATTCTTGAGCTCTATAGTCACAAAGAAGTATTTTATACTAGCAATAGGAATAAGCTAGATAGACAGCACTGAGCTAGAGATGAGAACAAGTTGATTGATACCTTGATTTCAGCCTTGTGATAATCTGAGCACCCAGCACTAGAGAACCCAGCCACAGTGAGGAGATTTCCAACCTATATAGACTGTGAGCTAATAAATGGGTACTGTTTTAAGCCACTAAGTTTGTGGTAATAGAAAGCTAATTCAGTATCGAAGTGGGAGGAAGGAAAAAAGGAAGAAGAGAAATATAAAAAAACGTATAACTCATCAACAGCAGGAAGCAGTGTACAACGTAGTGCTCAAGGACTATCTTACAGCTGAAAAAAACAGCCCTAGAGTAATAACAGCTCTTACACAGCAACTACCTACCAATGCAGTGTGGAAGGTTAAAAAAAAAAGAAAAAACGACACCAAATTTTAAGTCTTTGGAGTTTGTTTTCTACATTCTTTCTTATCTGTGAGTGCCTTTCCTCATCCACTGAAGATTACAAAATTCTTAAGACTAACAGTAACTCACTATCTCAACCAAAACAGAAAAATATTTGAGTGATCCCTGGTATGTATTCACTAGCTAATAAAAATTAGCTTCATTCGGATGCTACTTACACTATCCGGGACAGTACTTCCCTTATAGCTGTGCAGAAACTCATATGACATTTTAAATACTGCATTGCAGAAATGTAAAACATAGGGACAATGTCAATGCTTGCAAGTTGTCTTTCTTGGGGTATTTCCTTTACTCAGAGATGGTATCCCTCTTATGAACTGACAGTAATTACAAATACATGTTCTTATGTGGCAAAATAAGAAACAGGCTATGCAGCAGCATGCCAGAGCTGGCTCATACCAGCTAAAGACAGCTCATTGTTAAATTTGTATGAATTTCATGAGATAGTTGTTAAACATGGCCAGTATTAAAAGTTAACATAAAGATAAAAGTAAATAAATTATATGAAAAACTGGTTAAAAAATACTCAAAAGTTATCACTCCCTAATTATTTTACTACCTTTACTATTACCCACATTGTGAGGTTATTTACATCTTCTGAATATGTACAGTGGAACTAGCACCTAATTGTGTGTCACTGTGCGTTTCTCCCCAGTTCCACATCACTGACATTGCATTGATAGCTTCAGATTGGCTATGGTGGAAGTATTGATACCATGAAAACTGGCAAGTAGTACAAATCATGGCAAGATGCATTGTTTTACTGATTGTCTACACACTTAGGAAAGTGATGGAGAAAATGTTAATAATACAGATTAAACCTAACAGTGATTCATTTCTATAGCTGTTACATTGTAAATAGCACAAAATTAAGGAAATAGTCCAAAATATTCAAAATCTGTTATCCTGTTCAGCAAAAAGTCACAATAAAATTCGAATATACATCTTTGTCTTTGTTGTTTGACTTACCGGCTAACTCATTAGTGTAAAAATATCACTTAACATTCATGTATTAACTATATTTATTCATCAATTGCAAGCACAGTTTGGCTATAGATAAAAAACAGTTCAGAAAAAAAAGAAGATATTCTGTGAGAATCAATTGGCCACATGGAATTTATAATAAAAAGTACTATATATTATTATTTGCAAATTGTATTCTACATTAGTAGAACTTATATCAGTAAAAACTATAAGGCACAATTTTTTTAGAAAGCCAATTATTAAACAGTTACCACGTCACCCTATTTTTTTTTTTTTTAGTGTTTACTAGTCCACGAAAGTAACAAAATTACAATCTCTGAAACAGCACCTAAATTTTTAAACCATTTTTTTCTCTGGTTGTGGAATAAAAGGTTTAGTTTGTAATAGGAAGAATTTCTGGCAGTTGTAAGTGGTGAGATATTTACCAGCTGAGAGCAGGGAGGAAGTAGTGATAATCTAGTAATAGTACTGGTGCAGTCTGAGGATAAGTCCTGCTAAGTAAGCGGTTCATTACTGGACCATGACAAGTATACAAACTGAGAAAGGATTTGCTCCAAGGTGTATCATCTGCAAGAGATCAGAAATTATTAACACTGGAAGAAAAAAAGCTCAGAATCACTACTCTAGGACACCTAGAGTTTGCCAGGAGACTACACCTGATACAATCCTGTTGAGTAACAGAGGTAGCCACCTTCAAGCAGACTCTGCTCAGTTCAGTTCAGTCGCTCAGTCGTGTCAGACTCTTTGCAACCCCATGAATCGCAGCACGCCAGGCCTCCCTGTCCATCACCAACTCCCAGAGTTCACTCAAGCTCACGTCCATTGAGTCGGTGATGCCATCCAGCCATCTCATCCTCTGTCGTCCCCTTCTCCTCCTGCCCCCAATCCCTCCCAGCATCAGAGTCTTTTCCAATGAGTCGACTCTTCGCATGAAGTGGCCAAAGTACTGGAGTGTCAGCTTTAGCATCATTCCTTCCAAAGAACACCCAGGGCTGATGTCCTTTAGAATGCACTGGTTGGATCTCCTCGCTCTGCTACACTCAAAAAAAGGGAGACAGCCGTAAAAAAGAATGAAATTTTGCTATTGTAACAACAAGTACGGACTTGGAAGGTACTATGCTAAGTGAAGTAAGTTGTACAGAGAAAGACAAATACTGTACAATAGCACTTATAAGTGGAATTGGGATTCCTTGTGGCTCAGACAGTAAAGAATCTGCCCGCAAAGTAGGTGATCTGGGTTCGATTCCCGAGTCAGGAAGATCCCCTGAAGAAGGGAATGGCAACCCACTCCAGTATTCTTGCCTGGAGAATTCCATGGAGAGAGAAGCCTCGTGAGTTATAGTCCATGGGGTCAGAAAGAGTCAGACACGACTGAGCAACTCAAACACACACATATGTGCAATTGAAAAAAATACAACAAACTAAGGAATAAAACAAAAAGGAAACAGACTCACAGATATAAAGAACAAGCCAGTGGGGAGAGGGAACAGAGGAGGGGCAAGATAGGGGTAGGGAATTAAGAGGTACAAACTTAAGTTTAAAATAAATAAGCTACCAGGATACTCTATACAACATAAGGAATATAGGTAACATTTTATAATAACTATAAATGGAGTATAACCTTTAAAAATTGTGAATCACTATGTTATACTTCTGAAACATAATATTGTACATTAACTATTGCTCAATTTTTTTTGAAGTTAAAAAAAAAAAAAAAGATGCAGGAAGCCAGGTGCCACAGGCCAGAGGCCCAGAAGCTGCTAGTAAGAGACAAATGTGTACCATTTTTCTTTTTATTCCACTTAACACAGAACCTTCAGCCAAATTACAACTTTCTTATAATCACCACCAATACCATTTACCAATCTTGAGCTATCTTCACTCTCCTTTAAATGCCCAAATGCATGGCTAATGTTTTCTAAATGCTCACCTGATTTTAGTTCATCTCTTAGGCATTTTTATATGATGAACCACCCCCTTCTCCCAGCTTTAATGGATGTCCTAAATATTATTTATATCTATGGTTTTGTAAAATTAAAATATATCATGAAAATGTTTAGAAGATGTTTAAAAGACCTTTAATTTCTTTCAATTTAAGGATAAACTGTGAGCTAAAGAGTAAAGATGTTAACATTTATTGATATACAGTATTATTACACAATAATAATTATATGGTAATTGTAAAAGGAAATGGCAACCCACTCCAGTCTTCTTGCCTGGAAAATCACATGGACATAGGAGCCTGGAGGGCCACAGTCTATGGGGGTCGCAAAGAGTCAGACATGACTCAGCAACCAACCAACAAATTAATCACTATTAATTCGTGACCGTGCTGCAGTCCATGGGGTCGCAAAGAGTCAGACACGACTGAGCGACTGAACTGAAATTTGTGACTATCACCCAAGAATTTCTCAGTTTGTTCTCATGGAACCATGCCCCATGAGATGATTCTTTAAAAAAAAAAAGTGGTACCACCAAGGTGCCAATGTTCAAGTGTGTAAAATATCATAATCTGCATCTTTATCTTGGAAGCTGATAGCATACTTAAGTATAATATGGCATTGAAAAGTCATACATTAAATGAATAAACTAGCTGAACTTTGTGTAACCAAGAATTTCCAGAACTTAATGAATAAGGACTTTTTTCCCTTTCAGGGAACACTTACTAAAACACCATAGAATACTCATTTGCAAAACATGCTTTGGAGCATTAGCCATCATTCAATTTTACCACTGGGCCTGAAATCATTCAAATTAACTCCTTCCCAGGAATAGTCTTGTCTATATCTAATACCACTATGTGTAAACACCTTTATATAATACCTAAGGAATAGTCCAAATACATTTTGGTCATTTTGTAAATTCTCTCATCAGATCTTATAAACCTTATTATCAGGCTAACTGGCAGCTCAAACTTGCCCATGACCTAAAGACAAATTCTTTTAACTCTGTATCTAAGTATAACAGTACTTGACATGTTTAAAGAAATACCTCTATTAAAGAAAAAGCAATACAGTAACTCTCCCTGGTTTCTCTAGATCTCACTGCATTAGTTTCTATGACAGCATGATTTTCTTTTAAGTGCTTTGGAAGTGCTTTGCCTTGGTTTTGTAGGAAAGTCAACAAGAGTTAGGAAAGAAATGCACTCATTTTGATTTGCAATCATTCCCTTCTGAATAGGAAGCAGCATTACAAATTAAATTGTGCAAGTATTAAAATTAGCTGTAATTGTCAAGGATGTATGAATTAAATGAAATTGGCTGTTCATCCTCCAGTATAAATGAGGTAACTGAAAGTCAAGATTTAAAAGTTTATAATAAAAAGCTAAAGTGATAGATAGGAACAGAAGAGCAGATAGAAGCTTGGCAGCAATGGGCAAATGATTGAAATTTCAAGCTAGTTTTCTTTTGTTAAAAGCAGCTTCTCCAGTAAAGAAAAATTGATTAATCAGAGAAACTGACAAGGATCACAGGAACCTGGTCAATTTCTCTTAGCAGCCAGCTCCATGTGTTAAAGACTTTGAAGCAGAAAGACACCGATTATCAATTTCCTACAGAAGCTCTTTACACCAGGAAGAGAGAGTGGGGGTGGAAATTGAGCAAGAGGAGAAACACACACACACAACACAGTGAGAGGAGCAAAATGAGTGAAAGATTTCAAAACAGCAGTATTTTAGAAGAGATGGGGAAAATAATAGCACAAAGAAAGCAAAGGCTAAGGTGAATTTTAAAATGAGAAAGAATATATCCAGGATCCTTTGTGATGCTTTCTTTTTACTAGCTAAAATAATGTGTTCCCAAACCTACTGCGAAGTCCAACCTCCATTCTGATTAGCATTTATCTTGAGAATGGGCCAAATATCCAGGAGACAAGAGAAAATTTACAGCATGAAATCCCATAGCAGAAACTGATATCAACAGGCATACCTTTGAATATGTGGTAGGAACAAAATTACTGACATTAGACTAAGGATGGACATTAGATTTCTCAGCACAACTGTTCCTCGTGGTTGCGTTGAGAAAATGAGTGGCCTAGCCAACAATTTAAGTGCACACAATACGAAAATGTTAATCCAATCTGAGTGTAGAAGGGGAATCTCAATGAGTAAAGATACATGGGTGATAACTAACAAATATGTGGATGAGCATATAATTAATCAATCGCTGTTGAGAAACAAACATATAAAGAGGGTACAATAAAGCCTATTTCCTTTCATATTAAGTGAAAATTAATATAGGTTCCTTTAATATAGGTTTTTAATTCCTATAGTGCCAGACAGACCTAAAGTATATCTGCCACTGAAATCTAGGTCATCACGTAATCTTCTGAGCATAAAAAAGGAATATATACTTTTGTGCATCTTTGAAACCAATTTGGGAATTTCAAGTTGAGAGGGGCTCCAGGGAACTCCCTATGTCATATATAAAAATTTTCAAACTCAAAATAAGGACAGTTTTTACCTTTGACTATCTGCATTAATTTTTCTGCCAAGAATGTTTTTTTACTTTTTGCTCTGTGGCCAAACATCATCCTTTCTAAAAGAAATAAAAACTCACCTTCTCTCAACTGCATATAACACTAACAAGGTACTTAATATGCTTTTCTTATCTATATAGATTCATCAAAGCTTGTACAAACTGATAAATTTTAGTAACAATTCTTTCATGGAATTTTACTTAAAAAATTTAAGATACTAAATTACAGAATTTCAAATAATATATTTTAAAATGAGGTCATCTCTAAATATAATTAGCAGAATTGAATTCCATATCAGCTAGGAGAAAAAAATATTAACTTGCCTATAAAACTGAAAACTAGTCAACGATTTAATAAAGACCTTCTAAATTTTTATACAAAATAAACAGAACATACCAAT
Source organism: Bos indicus (assembly GCF_029378745.1). Classification (NCBI taxonomy): domain Eukaryota; kingdom Metazoa; phylum Chordata; class Mammalia; order Artiodactyla; family Bovidae; genus Bos; species Bos indicus. The sequence goes on from NC_091768.1 coordinate 45,300,701, forward strand.
ACTTTCTATATTTAGCATGCAAAACTTAAGACATATTAATGTAACATATTAATATAATGCCATTGGTTTTTTATTGAATTTTCCCAGATGACAAAATTTTCTATATTAATTTATAAATTTATTTTCCTATTATAGTTTAATTAGTTTAAAATTTCTCTAAATTGGCAATAATTTGACAATTGAAAGTTATTTTCCCCATTTGCAAAAAAAAAAAATTTTTTTTTTTTTGGTAAATAGCATAAAAAAAAATAAATGAAAGGTAAGCAGTGGTTAGCTCTGGATGGTGGGATAATGGGTAATTCTTATTATACTTTCCTTTGTCTAAATTTTCCATAGTCAACATATACAACATTTATCATCAGAATGATATGACATTCTGAAAATAAAATGTTAGAATGTTTGATACTTAGCTTTCAGTTCACACGGTTATATAAATATGAATTTATTGGTCTTATCCCAAATGTTCAGGCCCTCTAAAATCATTTAGCCTAATTCTGTATAAACAAAAGACTACAGATAATAATTATGAAGTGCTAGATATTTAGTAAAGCACTTAACAAAGTAATTTAATCCGAGGTTCTCAAATAGGGGCAATTTTGTCCTCCAGGAGACATTTGGCAATGATGAGAGATGTTTTGGGTTAACGCAACTGGGGAGGTGTGTTCCTGGTATCTAGTGGATAGAGGTCAGAGATATTGCTACATACTCTATAAAGCAAAGGATAACCTCTCACAACGAAGAATTATCTGGTCCCAAAGCTCCAACTTGGCCCAAAGTGCTAAGATTGAGAAATCCTGCTGTGAATCATTAACCTCTACTTCTTTTTATTAAGAATAATACTCTATGTACCTCAAAGTATAATTAATTCAGACTTACAGCCATCATCTTATATGTTATTTTTTTTTCTTTTCTCCCAAAATAAAACCTTTTTTAATGCACATGTGCCAATTCTCCTGAGATTGTTTTCCAGAGTTCAAATATCACTATGGAATTTCTTAGAGATGCCATATTTTGTACTGAGTATTGTTAGTCTATGTCCCTATTTTTTACAATGAAAACAGAAGATAAAAAAGAGGCAGAGGAATAAGAGTTAGTGCATGAAAAGGGTATCTTTGTTCATCTTCTTTTCCTCATTGCTATATCTCACATACTAGGTGTTCAATCCGTTGAATGAACTGATGGAGCTAAGTCCTGATGAAGACTGCCTACCACCAAGTCCCCTCTGGAAAGCGATCTACTTGCAGAAACTCATCAATGGAAGAAATACCTCAACATCACATCTTCAGTCAGTCAGTTCAGTTGCTCAGTCATGTCCGACTCTTTGCGACCCCATAAATCGCAGCACGCCGGGCCTCCCTGTCTATCACCAACTCCCGGAGTTTACCCAAACTCATGTCCATTGAGTCGGTGATGCCATCCAGCCACCTCATCCTTTGTTGTCCCCTTCTCCTCCTGCCCCCAATCCCTCCCAGCATCGGGGTCTTTTCCAATGAGTCAACTCTTTGCATGAGGTGGCCAAAGTATTGTAGTTTCAGCTTCAGCATCAGCCCCTCCAACGAACACCCAGGACTGATCTCCTCTAGGATGGACTGGTTGGACCTCCTTGTAGTCCAAGGGACTCTCAAGAGCCTTCTCCAACACCACAGTTCAAAAGCATCAATTCTTCAGTGCTCAGCTTTCTTCACAGTTCAACTCTCACATCCATACATGACCACTGGAAAAACCACACGCCTGTCTAATTCCAAAGCTTCTTTCTCTGATTTGCCTAACTTTCAGGTCTTTGCTCTTTTCAGTATGGAACCTAGGTAGCTAATCAAGGCTGGGTTCTGATCAGTAAGATCTCAAGTACAGATGATAGGAAATTGTGTGACATTTTGAGATTATAAAAGCAGCAACAACAATTACTGGTTGGACATGAAGGATAAAGAAGAGACATGAGTCAGAAATGACACTAACTTTTCTTAGGCAACTAAAGCACTTTGGTGAATGTTTGCGATCAGATTAGATCAGATCAGTCGCTCAGTTATGTCCAACTCTTTGCGACCCCGTGAATCGCAGCGCGCCAGGCCTCCCTGTCCATCACCAACTCCTGGAGTTCACTGAGACTCAAGTCCATTGAGTCAGTGATGCCATCCAGCCATCTCATAGGGAGAAGTGAAAAGGTATGTCCTCCAGACTGGAAATCAGTATATATGAAAGGAATTGTCACAGATGTAAGTTTTACCCAAGGAAAAAGAATAAAGTTCAAGCTCTTTGGACTTAAATAGATGAGACATGTTAAGTCCTTCCCCTCCAATATACTGGAGACATTTTAGACTTAGCAATAAACTGTGGCAATAAATGCAGCACAGAAGCCACCATCTTTTCTCCTAAAAAATAAAAGAGAGGGGCAGAAGCCCCAAAGTATTCTGGGCCCACAAAAGCAGAGTTTAACATGTATAAATTGATGCATAATGAATATGTTAGTGATATTAAAAGAGAAGCAAATATAAGTTGAACACTGCTGCTGCTAAATCGCTTCAGTCGTGTCCAACTCTGTGCGACCCCATAGACGGAAGCCCACCAGGCTCCCCCGTCCCTGGGATTCTCCAGGCAAGAACACTGGAGTGGGTTGCCATTTCCTTCTCCAATGCATGAAAGTGAAAAGTGAAAGTGAAGTCGCTCAGTGGTATCCGACTCTTAGCGACCCCATGGACTACAGCCTACCAGGCTCCTCCATCCATGGGATTTTCCAGGCAAGAGTACTGGAGTGGGGTGCCATTGCCTTCTCCGAAGTTGAACACTAGGTTTTCTTAAAGAAGAGTTTACATATGCTTTCTTGAATAACATCCATATCTTTTATTCAATGGAAGATAGGGGGAATGTTCCTAATGTATTATACTTTTTTAATGTTCAAGAAATATTTTTGTGTATGAATTATGAAAAGCATTATACTGCACAAAATACAAAATTTGGTAAGACAATTCCACTCAAGAGTTTACAATTTAGTCAGAGACACAACAAAATTTAACAGAAGACAATCTATGACAAACAGAGTTTTGAAGTTTATAAGAAGTAAGCAAGCAATTCTAGCTAGAATGATGAGGGAAGTCTTCAGGCAAAGAAGGATCTGAATTTGGGGCTGGATTTTCAAAGATGGCAAGAATTTTCAAAGGTGAATGTAGGAAGGAATTTAGGGGAAAGACAGTATTGTCTGTGCCAAGAGGAAGAGGCAAAGACATATAGGCTATGTTGTGACTTGACAAAGACAACAATTTAAATAAGTATGACAAGAAAGACTGTAAAAGTAGATTCAATCAGGTCATGAAGAGTTAGAATGCCTGGCTAAAAAAATCTAAATTCTATTTAAAAACAAAGAGCCAATGAAGCTTTGGGGGGCAGGAGTCCTTTAAAGAAATTCGTAAATAGCAATGTTTAAGGTGAGGACCAATGGATAAACCTGCCTAATCTCTAACTGGCCCACCCAGGCCTGAGAGTTTCATCCTTCAGCACAGTTCCACCTTGCCCTTTGCCTATTCCTTCCACCCAGCAAGCATCTGGCACCCTACCTGCACACTGGCCTGTAGAGGCTCTTTCACTTGTCATCTCTGCACAAGTATGATGTTAAATGCCCTCCCAGGCTACCAAGTTCCTATGTATTTCCACAGCAAATCTCAAATGGCCTCTTCTTTCATCAAACTTTTCTCACTACTAAAAGCACAGGCAATGCCTTAATGCTCTTATCTTAGCACTTATCACTCTGTGGTAACCACTGGTCACACACACAACACACACATACACACACATGCCCCTAACTGCAAGTTTCTTAAAGACAGGGACAGGATATTACTGATCTTTTAATCCTAACACATTGTAAAGCTAATGTTCATTTTCCCTCCTGCCTCTCTACATTATTCTCCCTTCCTCTGTTGGAATATTCTTTTCCTTATTCATTATCTATTAATTTTTCTACTCTCATCACAAATTTACTACCCCAAAGTAGTCATCCTGACCCTGAAACTAGGTTAGAGCTCTCACAATTACATACTCACAGGACCATGTACCTTTTCTTCAAGGCACTCATTGTGGTTTTTATTTTACTTTCATTTATGTGGTCTGATTGTCTGTCACCCCTACTGCTCTTTAAACTCGTGAAGTCAGAATCAGAATCTCTGTCTGCTTGTGGCTCACAATTGAAACTGAAGTACTTAGCATAAGATAAGCACATCAATATAAAATTAAAACAGCTAAAAATGTGGCTGGAACCCAGAGAGTCAAGAGCACTGCTCTGGAGTCATACTGCTGGCTCAATTGCGTAAAGTAGGCAATTCTAATTCTAAGAGCATTGTTTTCATCTGTAAATATGAGACAATAATAGTAACTATCTTTCAGACTTGAGAATATTTAATGGCTGTAAAACGCTTAGCATGGTACCTTGCACATGCAAACACTATAAAATTACATGATACAATTATCATTCTACTGTTATTGATGTCATAATCACTGTCATTGCTACAATACTGATTGGCTGTAGGTGAATGGTCTCTTGTGTTGGCCGAATAGAAACCTCGATACAGGGGAGTCTGGATGATGGGAAGACAGGATCAAATGATGGTAAACTGGGGTCTATCCCCAGGGAATGGTAGTAGTGGGAACTTAGCATCAGCAGTGGCTATAACAAACTAATACAAATGTCTGTTGATCTGGAGAGGGGCTAGACTAACAGAAAGGAATATATGATCATATTCTTTTTCAAGTTATTCTACCAAAATTTTACTTATACTCATCATTTTTACATTATTTGAAATATGCATGAAATTTTACTTTTATATTTGCCCTTTCAGTAAACAACATTCAAAAATTTCAAACATCTTTGATTTACTCTATAAAAAGTAAGTATTATACAATATTATTTATTATATTATTTATTTTTATCTTTCAGACATGAACTATAACTTCTAAAATCCTCTTTAAGTTCATTGTGAGATTCCATGGCCATGCTGCTTAATTTTTTCAAAGGGTCAAAAGTATGAGACTTAAACACATGTGGAGCTAAGAAAAGGGATTGCCCTTTAAGATGAAGAAATGCTGGCCCAAGTATCTATAGCACAAAGAAACTTGGGCCCTTCAGCAAGCTTATGCCAAAATTTACGGTGTTTACCCTACTAAATCTGCATTTCTTTACTCATCCTGAAACCAGCAAGAAAAGCACTTTATGAACAATCTAAGGAAGTAAATAATTAAAACATTTCTAGATCTATCAGTATCAGTATTTTCACTGTTAGCCTACTCTATGAGTCAGTCTGTGGTTTAAAAAGCCTTCTAAGCAAAAATGTGCTAGACATACAAACATTATCTTTAGATGACAACTTACACTTAGTGAAACATTTCATATATACTTTCTTTAGGAAATCTAGGAAAATACTTCAAATAATCATTAACTGTTGAGAAACGTTAAAATTACCTAACCACTCATGGTTTTCATTCAGAACTCACTCTCCTCTTCAAAGTCAGGAAAACCATTGGCAACACCCTTTAGAAAGAGCATAAAAGATTTAATCGAAGCTAAGAAAGAAAAGTGGTGAAGGACTAAATTTGACTTTGCTAATGCCTGAAACTTTTTTCATAACACCACAATATCCAGCTGTACCAAAAATGCATTCTAAATGAATGTAAAGTAAATTTGATAAACTCTAATTAATCTGTTTTTAACCTCTTCTCAACTACAAGCTTTTGCAAGGGATGATACTTCTGCTAAAGACAAACACTTTCTGCTGAGTGATTGCTTTTCCTGGTATCTCTAGAGCCAGGGCCCCAGGCTTCCTTCCCGAAGGGGGGTGGGGGAGGGGAAAAAAGGGAGGCGGACACTAAAGACAGACCACTTAAGGCAGTAATAATTCCTGGTGGCAGATCAAATGATAATGTTAGGGCAGGGAATCATTTTGGGACAACATAATACTTTAATAATTGGAGTAATTTCTTTGTTCAATTTACAGCTAAAAATGGAAATCTATACATGCATATCAAAATAATGAATTCTATTCTGTCAAAATCTTACTCTGAGGACATTATCCTATATCTTAAGAGATATTCAAAAAAATCGTTTGAATTTTGTAAATTTGAATAATTGAATACATGTTCAACACTGAATCTCGTAGCGCATTATGGATTACCTTTAGGAATATTAATGACTTAATAGTGACCAGACACTTTAAAAATAAAGGCAGAGAATCAGGAAAAGTGGTCAATAACTAACAAGACAACTTCCCTAAGGTTACACACTAAGACTTTTTTATATTAGAATATCTTTAAAAGAAAATACCTTTAAGAACGTGTACTGAAACAAATGTCCCTGTTTACTTGGAACTTCAGGTATTTCAACAATTTGAAAAATCATTTCCCATTTACTATAAAGTTTATTTTAGGAGAAAAAGTCCAGAAATCAAGTGATTCATCAATCATATATTTACAATAACCCTCATGAAAACATGTAGCAATATCCCAGGTGGTATTACTCCCCACAAATAAACCTTGTATTAATACTTCTGACTGAACATGAAGAGACTTAGAGTCATCTAATTTCATTTAAAAATGACTTTTTCTCCACACAAGTTAAAGAAAACTTTAGCAGGAGGAAAATAAATGATAAAGGGAAAAGCAACCAACTTTTCACTTTCTGATATCAAAGTTTAAAAAAAGCATGTTACACAGAAAAACCTGGTAGTAATCTTTTTTAACTAGTCTTTATTTCTTAATCTTTTATGTTAAATTCAGAGTGATACTAAGATACTGAATGGGTTATTTCAACCAAAAAATGCCAGTACTAATTCACATACTTAAAACTAGATTGCTGGTGTTTTATGAATATTTTGTTATCCAAATAGTAAATAAAGGAGTATCACAAATTTGAAATATTTAGTATCTTAAATCTTTTCTAAATGGAAAATTTTAGTGGCAATTTATAAACATTAAATAAAATATCAATAAATATTTAAAAGTAACATTAATGAAATAATTGGAAGTTCAAATATTCAATTATAAAACACATGCAAAATAAATCACTTACTATGAATTTTAATCCCAATGAAAACATGGACTAGCACATTACTGACTTCAAACTAGATCTTGGTTATTTACAAATTAATGACCCAGTATTATTAAACTTAAGTAGCTTTTCTACATAACTTCACAAAATTTTCATATTAAAAAATCTTATCTAACCAAGTAACTTTGGATAATAGCAAAATCATAGCATTAAATATCATTGTCTTTTTTTAATCTATTAGACTATGACAAAATGTAAGAAAAATGCTTTTATCTTACACTAACAACATATTTTATTGAAACACATTTTAAATAAAAATGCATAGAGGATTTTAAAACACAGAAGCATTCTTCTTAGAAGTCTTAAAAATACTTATTTGCAGGGAAATATCACTCTCAAAGAACATTATATTTTAAAAATACTTCTTTTAGAACTACTCTTTTAAAAATATTTATTATTTGAGGACAGCTGTACTGTTTACTAAAACAGATTTTAAAGGTTTGGAAAAACAGCTTAAAAACAGATTACAACAATTTTAAAGATTAAAAATTTAATAGTAAATTGTAACATCATGACTAATCACCAAACTGAGGCTAAACATCAGCATAAATATTCTAAGAGCTGGACAGCATTTTCCAACAGCTAGCTACACTGCTTATTATTATAGAGAGGTGAGAGAAAAGAGGAGCAAAAAGAAATATACCCAATTAGTTCCTTCTTGTATTTACACATTTCTTTTTTGCTATCAGCAAGTTTTCCTTGCTAAAATCATCCCAAATACCACTCCTACTTTTTTCACACTGAGTTCTGAGAAATAAGCTACAGTTTAGAAACCTCAAACAATGCTACAAGATAACTGACAGAAAAATGAGTAAACTAAGCAATTACCATGATATAGATAAAAAGATCAGTATTATTTTTTAAATATATTTAGTTATCTTTTTGGCTTCCTAAAAAACTGCATGGATGTAAAAAAAGGTATAGTTATTAAAAACAAATATTTTAATGCATAAAACACAGGAATTAAATAAGGGGGAATTAAATAAGTATTTCAATAAATACTTCACATAACCTTTGATATCTTATGTATTTTGAGATTCATTTCAACTCTGTAACTAACTAATAGGGAAGTCACATGACTTACACAATGAGAAAGAAAGAACAGTTTTCTGTCCTTTCCTTTCTACAGGAAGAAACAAAAGCTCGGTATTAGCTATCCAAGGCCAATGGGTGGGGCCTGCAAACCAAAAAGCTGTAATGGATTGAGGTTAATCTTAATGGACGCCCACTCTAACCTTCGGAAAGCATCAAAAATGTGAAAACTGCAACCAGCACTTGCGTAAAATAACACATATTTAATGTAAATTAGGTTTTTACAACTAGGAAATTCTACGGATACCTAAACATAATTCAGTTTATAAACAACGGTGCTGTTTTGTTGGGATAAAATCACCTAACTGTGATTCCCTACACAGATACACACATGAGACCATCCCCCCACTGACATACAGATACTTCACAAGCTTCTTGAATAAATAGGAGTATCCAATGTCCAGGGTGATGGGTGGTCCTGAGGTCTTGAACCAGAGCTGTATACTTTTAAGGGATGCTGAGATAAGAACAAAGTGTTTTGTGTTTGTTTAAACCTGGGTCTATATTTAAAGTCTTTACACCATTATTGATACAGTTCATAAACTTCTGCTATAATTGATTCAGGCAAATTTTAAGTGTCAGCATACATGCTAGAAATTAAGCACTTCAAAACAAAATACTTTGGTGCTTTTTATAGATCTAATTCAAATTAACTAATTTAATTCACTTAACAGTAATTACTACATTTCAAGGGTGTTAAATCTCAACCTGAGATATAATATTATATATCATACTTTCACTACCAAGAGGATACTTTTCTGGTGTCTTTCAATGAAATAGCATGCATTTAAACAAAATTATGTACATCAAATAAACTGTAATGCCATGAAAAACTTCAAAAAAAGTGAAATTAACCCATGTGGATTCACAATCAAGAATCAACTATTAGGCCTATTTTCATTCTCCAGACTTTATTATAAGTCTAATATAAAGAGATTTTTTTGCAGAGCAGAAAGGCAGGATTTACAAGTGGCCCAAGGAAAAGATAAGCAATGAATAGTTCTGACCCTGGCTTCTCTGGCTTGATCAAGTGGGTCTGCAACCTGAGCCAAAGGGCGCAAATTCCTCCCCATTCAAAATTCTTCAATGGCATGGGGGAGGAAACAGTGAAAGGGGCAAACATGCAAATCCAACTGTCCTGAGATTTAGTATTCAACTAAAAATTTTAATTAGAGAGCTAAAAAAAAAAAAAAAAAGTGAGGTCAAGACTGTGATTACGTTTCTGACTCATAGTTTAACCAATCTTAAAAAGAGAAGCTTTCTGTTTGTTGTTAAAACTGAAAAAGATTTATTCATTTATCTTTTTAAATGTATGGCTTATACTTAACTGTGTTAGGTACGCATCTCTAGTATCATTTAATCTATTTAAAGGAGTTGCTGAAAAGTGGAATTAGTTTCCAAGCACCAGTGTTGCCATATTGTAAGCAAAACGATGTGTTATAAAAATCTAAGCTTCAGAGAAAAGTTGATGGGATTCATTCCAAGCTTTACAACACATCAATGATCTATTAAGTATTTAAAGTGATATAACCTGTGTTGTCAGACTTCTGTTACAGACTGAATTAAAGATAAAGATAATTCATTTGCAAGAAAACGTTACGATAAAAAAAATTTAGAAATTATAGTAGCTAGGAACATTCTAGTCTCTATCAATAATGACTTAGGGAATTGCTTACAAAGCTTAAGAAATGTTCATGAACGATGAAGGCCAAAGTACAATTAATTTGAAATTTACAAGGAGTATTTATATAATATAGAATAAAACAGTAAATATTTTAGCTATTAACATAAAGATTTTAAAACAGAAGCTACCTTTAAGATTAACAAAGGTAATACATTTCAGTGGGGTTTGATTAGGTGTCTTATAACAAAAGTTGGTGAAAATTAAGCATATTATTAATAGCACAATAAAATGACCTGATTCTCAGCAATACTAAAAATAGTTTAGTTTCTATACATGGAATCTTAAAACTATATAAGAATTAATGAGAATGATTGTGAGAAATCATTGCATTTAGTTCAGAAGTTTAAAAACATTTTTTTCATCATAATTATCCCCAAATTACAGGTAGAGGAGCACAATTAAACTTTGTAAAAAGAAAGTGAATAATACAAGGGTAAATGAGTCTCTGCTCCATACAGTGTATGAAAAGAATGTGAATTAATTGGAAAAATCTTATTAAGAAGTTTGCTAAAAGGAAGAAAATAGGAAGAACATACAGCAATCTGGAGAGCAAAACTCTTATTAAGTCTTTACACTTAGTATGTGATCAGTTAAAAAAATAGTTGAATAGATAAACTACTGAACCATAAGTTTTTCTCAGAGTAACCATTTTCTTAAAAGTTAATACTTGGATACAGCCATCTTGCTGATTTAAAACTCTAAGAATATCTATACAAAAACTCAGTTGAGAAAGAAATCCATTAAATTTCTGATAAGAAATATGAATATTAATAAGCTTAATTATGTCCTTTAGGCAAGCAGTTTATGTGTGTGAAAAAGTACCATTAGGATAAATGAAATTAAGATTGAAGATTAGTGAAATGTATACTAATTAATCTTACTTTGACAAGCACAGACAACTACTGGTGGGGAAAAGGTCATTGGAAAGCAGAAATAAACAAAAACAAAGAACATAATATAAGGGTGGAATGTATTTCATAAAGGATACTGGATTGTTGCTTATAGTTAAAGACACAAAGTTAAAAGAAAACAGGGCAGTTAACTAGTTAATATGACATCGATATCATACAGGACAACGGAGCCTTTCTTCTTCAAGGATGACTACAAATGGGCACAAGGGATCTTTCTGGGGTGATGAAATGTTCTGTATCATGATGGTGGTGGTGGTTACACAATGCGTAAAAACTCATCTCATTTTATACTTAACTTTGGTGAACTGTATCTATATAAATTATACCTCAATTAAGTTGACAAGGTAAAAAATAATTGACACGAGCTTAGTATCTTTTGAAAATTGTGACAATGATTTATTTGGTGAAAGTGTTACTAAAAATACAGGGCTTGAAATAAAGACTAAAACTAAATTTGGATCATTAGAATTCTTAGATGATTTTCATGCATGCTACCTCAGTTGACCCCTACACCTCACCCCTCAAAAATAGAGACCAAAATTATTATTGCCACATTTTACCTATGAGAACTGAAGCTCTTTGGAAGCAACTAGCCAAAAGAAAGAACTCCACCAAGTGGCACAGCCAAACTCAAACCTTCCTTTCTGGTATTTTCTCCCTCATTCTACCACATGACATCTCCTTTGTAATAACTATGTACAAACACTGCTGAGTCCTTATGATCTGCCCAGCTCTGTGTTTAATGCTTTACATGTGTAATAACATTTAATCCTCATAATAACCCTATACAAAGAGGGTATGTTCTTGTCCCTTCCTTTCTAAGATACTGAAATACTGACAAGGTAACTTACTTGCCCTACAAACATAATAAACTGGGATTTGAACACTAATCTATTTGACCAGACTCTATACCACTGTATCTGATGAGGATTAAATAATTATTAATAGAGCAATAGATATTAAATTATCACAATAAGTCTATTGAAGACAATATTTCATATTTTCCCCTTAGCTTACACTGAAGAATATACAAACTAAATATGTATACCTGAATACACAGGTAAAACCTCACAATACAACAAACCATTAGCAGTAAAACAAAAACATCACAAAATTACGTCCAAGTCTCAGTTTATATAACTGATGTGTTAAACAATATTAAGCCATACTGTACACCATAAAATTATAATAAGACATAGTTCACTGTCATTAAAATTAAGCTATAATATTATGCAATACATTTTGTCTAATTTGACAGAGAGCACATAAAAGATACCAATTTAATTTTCTACCACAAATATATACTATGAGTTACATATCGTATATATAACTTACTCAAGATTTTATCATGGCAAAGACTAGTTTACGTTTTAGTTTATTTAGTCAACACATACTTGCTAGGCAGTTTATACAACAGAGCTCTAGTCTTGAAAACCCACCGAAAGTTAGGTATTTTCATTCCAATTTAAGGTTGATTATAGAAAGAAATATAAGACTAAAGCTACCAATTATCTATAAAAGTATTTGAGACAGCATTTCTAAACTGTCAAAATTTAGATATAGGAAGGGGGGCAATCATCAGATAATCTTCTAATTTATTGCCAGATAGAAGATAAGATTAATCCTGATGTATCAAAATACAACACAATGAACACTTTTGCTACTCAATTGATACTCTTCAAAAAGTCATTTCTACATGTACTCCCACTGATCTACAATTTGTTTTTTAACATATTACTGCTATCAATTTGTCTGATTATTAGAAAATGTTATCAAATTAGAGAAGAATACAAATAATTTGTTTCATATAGACTGTATGTTACAATGCCATACTACATATTTAAAGTAAAAATTTTCCAGTTTCATAGTCAGAAATACCCTTACTTTACTTATGAGGTTATACTTGGTTTAGAAATAAAAACTACACTACATCATATTTTTAACTAGTAAATTTAATTCCCAATACCAATAAAACTGCTCAGTTAAGATATACAAAACTATCTGCAATAGAAATTACATAATTTCTGAACAGGAAGATAATTCAAATTCAAACCCTTATTATGGTTTCTTGGTGTCAAAAGCAACAAAATTTACAACAAAGGACCTAGCATGTTGAGGGCAGGTAACAAAACAAGTTTTTAATTTCTTAAGAAACCCAAGAACTCTGAGATGAGTTAAAGATAGGTTAAAAGATTTTATGCTACACTTGTAAGTGGCTTGCAACTTACATATTTGTTTAAAAAAACAATTCTTCAATTTATCACCTTCATTTGCTGTGAATGGTCTTTTTAAAAAAGGAGAATCAAAAATAAGAGGGAAATATTTAAGAGTTACAGCAATACTACTTAAAATGAGGAGGAAAAACGTCTTAATTATGTACACAATTCACATTTTATGTTTAAATCAAATAAGAATATCACTTTAGAAGTATAAAAGGTCCTGAAAATGGATCACCATTTTCAGAAGGAAAGTACCCAGTATCTTTTAAAATAATTAAAGCCTGATAATATTTTTATTTAAATACCTTTAAATGTGACTTTATGATTAAATAACTTGAAAGCATTTCACTTGGGATTCTTTCGAATTAGTCAACTGGGAAATTCATCTGGAAAATTTGGTAGTTTTAGGAACCATTTTCACAATGTTAACATGCATAACTCACTAACAAATTAGCTCTGTTACATGATCACATTTTAAATTTCCAAGATTTCAATCTAAATATATGTATTTTTTTACAGTGACATTTATCAACAGCACCAAGGATAAAATGTTTTTTATCCTTTTATCTATTTATCAACAGCACCAAGGATAAAATACATAATCATATATATTCTGAGTTTGGAAAATGTTTTCATACTAAACTATAACAAAAGTGATATGGCTAATAAATAATTAACTATTATGAAAAACCCTTAAACATGAGCACATTGTAGTAAATTAACTCTCATAACTGTGTAGCTAATTAATGTTAAAAACAGAGACATGAACTCTGTCCTATGTCAATTGAACTGTGTATAATACTTCAATTTTTATATATTAAATATTAGCCATCTCCAAATATTTTTACATCCTATACTGTGATAATTACTCTTATTTCTTCTATTTTCATTATTCTTTGAAATGTTTTTGAGCAAAGTAATAAAAGGAACATAAAATATATAAAATCTTTGTAATACAGGCATTTGTATTCTCCATAAACATCAAACTAAAAATCAGAAATAGAAAGCATAAGAAAACATCAATAGTTAAAAGGTAAATAAAGACTTCAAAACCAAATTAAAATACTATTGAAGACACCTAAGACAATAGCTAAATGATGGTCATTTTTGAAAAAAATTCTTCCATAAATTGTGAAGCAAATAAAATATTTATGTTAAAAATTCTTTGTATCCTAGTTGATGGCTAACACTCCCAAATATGTAACTCAGCAAGAAAATATTATTATGCAAATGAGCTGTAGAGAGGGTAATAAGGAGAATGGATTCTATCCTTCCTCTGGACAAAACAAAGTTCAAATGATCATTTTATCTTATCAGTTGAGGTAATGACTTTAAAAATAAATGTAAAAATCTACATAAAGAAAAAGTTACATAATAACATCAACAGGTAGTTATTGAGTAATACTGCCCTCCTTCATAAAGGATCTAGTATTTAATTACCATGTGATTCATTTAAAAATATCATCACATATTAAGTCCTATTAAAAGATTACAATATTTCAGAAAGTTGACATTCTACAATCTGTGAGTGCAAATTTTAAAGAATTTATTAATAATAATAAACTGATAAGAGTATTAATTATTAGCACTCAAGATAACTTGAAATAACCTGAGTAGGAAGCAATACTTACATATCTGTATTAACCATCTATATTCTTCCTTCAGTTGAGAGACAAAATTCTGTTTTGCACTGTTTGCTTAAGTAAGAAATTTCTACAAATTTATCCTATTTACAAACTATATCATTATCAAAAATTTTAAGGAACATCTTAAAACGATGACAAAATTCACAAATATAACATTTATACCTTTTGGTTAAGTTTTAAAAAATACTGAATGCTATCAATGTTTCACTATTAACATGTGTCAAAATACAGCTATTCATTACAAATCCATAAAAATACGATTATTTAAATCACCAGTTAACATCAGGAAGTCCAATGAAGGCAGTCATTTTAAACCAGTGGTCACATACCATGTTCAAACAGCAGTCTCATTATATTTATCAACAAGTCTGAAGATAGAGAAAGGACAGTACCCAAGTCTTGGGTTTATTTTTTAGGACTTGGTACATTATAGAAACTAAATCAAAGTTTGACTGTATTGTTGCCAATAAATTTTAAACAGAATTATATAACCAAAAATGTCCAGCTCTATTTTAAGAACACATTCATATATTCTCTTAATTTTCATAGCAACTTAATGCTTTTGATGTGCAGTTCTTTGCAGTCAATATTTTTAAAGGAGAAAAAAGTATCCTGGGTGCTTTGGCATGAATTTTTAAATATTATTTTAAAGTAACTAAAACCATTTTTTTATTTCCCCGAATATATACTCTTAAAAACATGTTTCAGAATACTTTTTTAAAACTCCAGTAACACATGTACTTCTAAACAGTCCAAAAAACTGAACTCCGTTATTTCATATATTTAAAATAATAATTAGATGCCACTGCGGTTAAACATTTAAAATTCCTAATTATCTATGATGCCTTTTCATTACAAAATAATATATATATAATGGGGAAAATCTAATTTATAATTATACATAAAATCTAGTATGCTTTCCAAAATGCCCATACAGTTAAAAATGGCAGCTAAGAAATAATTTTTTAAATGTCTTAAAAACTTTTATGTAATCGTCATGAAACACAATCTGATTTTGTAAAGTGATGCTCACATGATACCTGCACACATCATTATGGACATCAAATTGTTACTTGCAGTTGCATTGCTGAAATCAGTGGAATTCTGCCTTCCTCAAAATAATTATTCATGAGTTATATGCAATTTATATGTTATCAATATAAGACAGAAATCCCTTCACCTAGGCATCAAAGTCAAGAAGAAACAAAACCAGAAACAATAACAAAGAAACTGATTCAAAATAATTTTCCCTGGAGAAAAATAAATATATTTTAAAACACAAATACTGTAACCATTAAAAAAAGCTCTTAAATATCACTTTTAATTTTAAATTTAAAGATTATTACTGCCCTGATTTTTCTTTCACCACAAAAATACTAATACTTGAGTTTTATTGACTTTTACATACTTTTTCCTAAGAATATATCCAGGCTGTTCTTATGAACAATACACATATATTTGAGACATTTTTTAAATCACATATATCATTTTAATACTTCTTTAGTAAATACATGATGTGTAACAAGATTAAAGTAAGTCTAATATGATATGAATAATCTATGTTGTACTCTAGAAACTGTTCACTATTTATTTAAAAAAAAACTTTTCAGCAATACAGCATTTCTTAATTTGGTAGATACAGAAATGCTTATCAACATATAACCATGAAACAGCTTAAAACTGGATGACTCATTGTTCTAAACATTAATATCAGTTAATAAAATGTCTAATATTTGAATATATTAAAAGGTAAACATAGAAAACCAATTGTAACAAGGTGTGATAAGACAAAGAAGAAAAGGGCTATTTTTTTTCATTCATCTATAAAACAAATTTATGAGATTGTAAAGAACAATTTAACAACCTAAAGAAGGTTCAAAGAGGGGAAAGCCAGAGCCTGAGAGAAAATGGATTTGTCAATGATTTCAGTCATTCTGTGTAGGGAGGAGAAAAGCAGAAAATGTGGCTTCATTCTCACATATAAAATAGGAGGCATAAAATCCAGTAGCCTGTCTGTGGACTTCTATTTATGTATTTAAACCCTGTTTCAATTCACAGATTATGCTGATCCTTCCTCATGTAAACAGCCAATAATGATAGCCAGGCCTTTAGGAAAGGAAAACACACCACATAGCAAGGTCAGGAAGCTACCAAGCACAGGACAACAGATCAAAACAAAATGGTTTCATATGTTTCTATTGTTTATATACTTAATTTGAAGATGATATTCCTTAGGGAGGAAAAGAGGTTGTAAATTATTACCAGGAACATGCAACATACTATCAATCAAAACATAATTTTTTTGCAAATACACTATTTCCTGCATGTATCTATGTTAGTGAACCTGTAGGACTGATAGCCATGCATTCAATTCTTTTTAACTCAGATGTCAAGCTAAAATAAACCTCTTTAGTCTTAAATCCGTTACTTCGAATAATTCTTTACAGATCATTTATATTTCTCCAACTTCTATGGATTAAATAATCAAGCTTGCAAACTTGTAGATACCTTTTTTTACTATGAAGAGAAGAGTGAAAGGGGAAGACGTATTCATTTTCTTGTTTCCGGATAAAATTTCGAAAATGAGAAGAAAAGACGTCATATTTGGTATTTAAGCATCTTTTAAAATTACAACACAATATAAGCAACGGTGGAAATTTGTCCCAAGTAGCCAACTAGTACATTTTAAACACACAAACTAGAGCCGCCACTGGCCACATGTTTTTTTGAGTTCAGTCTCTTAAAGAGACAGTATCCTTGGATCTATGCCCTACAAGGAGCACGTTTCCAAAATGTTTGATTACCAAAAATCCTCTCCTGCATTTCTTCATATCCATACTAGATCAACAATGTCCGACTTTATTTTACTGTGAAATCAAATTATTTTCACTCGATTCTACAAATGACTACAGGCAAATATAAAATAATTGGGGAACCTACCGTGATTAGAGGCGTCTAAAGTAAGGGTACCTAGAGATTGTTATAGTAAAACATTGGCGGTTGTTTTTTTTTTTTTTTTTTAACTTAGTATGATCACCGTTTCTTAATTCATTTCCCACTCATTTCCCAGACACAAACCACGTAATATAGTAACCAGTAACACCGGAAGCTACACTACGACAATTTCGCTGTGCAAAGAGGGGAAATTACTGAACTCAATCAGCACCCAGAACTGAAATTTCAAAGATTTGATTTTCTGTTTAGGAAAAGACACGCAGGAAAGAGCCCATGCACATACCCTAAAAACTGCAATCACTCGTGATTTTAAAGAAGATTTTGAAGGACACACAATTATAAGTCAGTTGACAAAACTACCGGTCAGCTCCTCCAGAGAGAAGCAAGTAAAGACGGGAAGCAAAAAACAGACAAACAAAAAAAAACACACCACAGTCTGGCTTACTTGGTGTACAAATACATCCACTGGAATATCCAAGGGGCTTCCCTCTCGGCTTATCATGGAGATGAATCCAAATCCCATTCGCACGTTGAACCACTTGCAGTGGCCAGTTCCGTGCAAAACCTGGGATTCGTCCTCTGCCTGCTCTGGCAGCTTCCCGGGCTCTTCTCCACCACCTTTGCCTGCCCCGCCTGAGTAGAACAGGACAAAAAAGTCAGTTAGTCAGAAGTCCCAAACAGTTCACTGAAGGGGGGGGGGGGGGGGGGGGGGGGGGCGTGGGGAACTGCTTGGGAGTGGGGATCGGGGAACGGAAATGGGGGGGGGGAGAAGTTACTAAATGGTTGATTCCTTTTTTTCTGCTGAAAATAAATTAAAGGGTTAAAGGGGGAAGCGGAGGAGGGAGGAAGCCACAATGTTCTATCGATCACAACTTCCACGTTTCTGTACATACGTGTACTTTTTGATTAAACTGTTTTTCAGCCACATATTACAGTACAGCATGCGATACTTTACTTGCATATTGCTGATTTAACACTGATCTCATTTATAAAAAGAAATTTTCAGCGAAACTAATTCTTTCCGGCATGCACGAGGAGGAAAGAAATCGTGAAGATGATTAGAACTAGTTAATGCACATGCGGCAGCATTGAATCCAGGGTTATTTGCAATGTGCATTCCCCTCCCCCCCAATAACTTTCAATTAAAGTTGGGGTGGAATGGGGGAGGGGGCAGGTGTATAAAAGTTTTCTCGGGCTCACTAACTGAAACTGCGCTTAATCACACTCAAACAATTCAAACAATAGCCCCCTGAAAGCTTTTCAAGTTGTGAATCAGTGTGGGCGGTACAAAACATTTTTGGAGATCTATAACAATAGGTTGCAGAAAGCCCCATTGCGCGACGGGGGGTGGGGGTATTGCTCAGTATTGGGGTAAAAAGGGGAAGGGGGGGACGGGCAAAGAAGGGTGGGAGAGGGGGAGGGGGAGAAGGAAGAGAGAAAATCACAGTAAAACAATAGAAAAGAAAATTAACCTTCGGCCATGTTGCCCCACGGGCCCTCTGCTCCAAACTCGTGAGATGAAAACTTTCCCTTTGGAACGGAGTGGTCTTCTGCATCAATCTAACATCTTGATTTTGTGCGATCACAAATTTAGCTCGCATGGTCTAATGTGCTTTCCCTCTTTTGATTTTTTTTTCTCTTCTCTCTCCAGTTTCTGGCCCCCTGAGCACACGTGACTTTGTCAATTACATGCTTTCTTGCTACTAATTTCACCTCGGATCCTTAAGGGGCTGGCAAGAGGAAGAGATAACCAATCGCCATTTCATCTATGCTGACACCAAAATAATTTATGAATGAACACGAAAAACTCAAACATGTTATCTTAAAGACAATTTGGGACGCTTCTTTACGATAAATCAGAATGCCGATTTCGTGCTTTTACTTAAACACAATGGAGGGTCCTTGTGAATCGTCGATTTAGAGAAACGGCACAGTCATATATGTGCACACGCGTGCCTTACACACAAGCCTGTCTAAATAATCTCATTTAGGGGGGGAAAGCCACTTAAATAAAGCAACCGATGTTATGCTCCCCCCCCCCCACCCCAAGAATTCAACTGATCAGTAACAACAAACCTGCTTAGGATGCAAATTTCACATTTAACTCAATTCTTAGAGGAAAATATGTAATTTACAAAGGATCTAATTGAACCTAATTACACATCCATGAAACTTTATATAATGGTAATCTACACCCACAGTAAGAGAAATGCACACAAGTACCTGATTGTGCCCTGAAGTATTTTTCAAATTTAAAATAAAATCCTACCGGAAAAATCGCTATCACCTTCATGCAGTCAAATAGTGTTTAGGTTTACCGTTTCGGAACATTTTGGAGGGGGTTGGTAAGGAATTGTACTTCACAGGTTTCTCCGCCATCTCTTTCCGGGGGAGGAGATGTGATTAATGACTTCCTAAATAACAGCCCAGTTTTCCAGCCTAACATAAGAGTGAACCTCAATCAGTGGCGATTGTTCCCCAAGAGCAAGGCGACGTATGTATGGGCAGGGAGGGGGAGGGGAGCGCCAGGCAGGCGAGGTGAAGAGGAGCCAGAGAAAGAGGTGGGGGAGAAACAGCGGGCGAGGGTGGGGGGAGGGGTGAAAAAGAGGGGCCAGTGGGAGGAAAAAGGTAAATTCACATCTTATTGACTGGACCCTGACATTTTAAAAGTGCACTACCAGTGGATACAAGAGTTGAATAAACGAAAATTTAATAACGGATTAGGCTCCTACCGTCCCTTCCACGGCCAGCACCCCAGTTTCAAAATGCTTATCCTTTTACCTTTCAGATTGTTACAAACGATTGTTGATTACCAGATGCTGACACCAATATTGCCTCCCTCATCGACTACTACAGTAAATACTACAGATCAACTGGAAATGCTTGATTTCCTTTAGAATATAAAATAACACCGGTCTTTGAAACATTTAAACGCACCACCACCCTTTCCCCACCCCACCCCCCATTTTCTTAAACAAGCAGTTTACCGAGAAACTGTACAGATACCACTTCCCTTCGGCAAAGCTACCGAGTTTACCCTCCCCCACCAAACCCGCAATCCACCTCCCCCCCAACACACTCCTAACTCTTAACACTGTTTCACACAAACTAAAACGTAGGGATTCTGAGTCCAAAAGCTTTGGAAAACCCACAGAATCCACCTATTTACACCTCCTCCCCATATTAAACAATGAAATGGACAATTATACTAATTAGTTCAGATCTGAAATAAATGGATGTATATAAATGTTATTTTCAGCTGTTTGTGGTAAAAGGCTTCATTGGAGACTGATGAATTTGAAAAGATTTTTCGTCTGTTTCTTTCTTTTGTTGTTTCTCAAGAAAGGGAGCAAAGCTATCTCATTTTATTTACTTTGGTGGAGAGGGGGAGATAACCATGTGCCAGCTGGTAGGGAGGAAAGAAAAAGTATAAAAATGCAAATTATTTTGCAAGAGTCCCAAAAGCTTTTAGCTCTTAAAAAAAAATTGCTAACAACATTTGGCATTACTTTATTAGAAATCAACCGATTACACTGACCTATAATGAAATAACTTTAACAATGGTACTCCAGGTTAAATGTTTTGAATAATAGGAAATATAAAAATTAATTTAAATCAATAGTGGGGGTTTTAATATTTTAAATGAATCACTTTTAAAAATCAACATCTGATAAAAGAAATAACATGAAAATTATTAACACAAATTGAGGAAATGTCACTATTTATGTAAAATTATAAAATTCACAGGCAGTGTAATTTAGTTTTGTCACTGACACACATCTGATAAACAATATTTTATGTTTGTTTTTAATCAGAAAATGGACTAATCAGCATAAACTCAGAAACATGTAGGTGGGTTCTGAATTCTTATTTGTTCAATATGATGAAATTCAAACCTATAAATACATAGATGAAAAGTGGGAAATACCATAAGTGAACCACATTGGATGATATGCGTTATGAGATTCAGTTTAGCCGGAATAGGGGCCTCCAGTATTAGTGGAATTAAGGTAGGGTTCACTGGACTGGTCACTGGTGTCAGAGGTTATCGACTCATTCATTTCCTGAGAGGGACATCGGCCTTTCAAGTCGCGTAGAAAGCTTTTTCCAACCGGGAACTTTGAGAAATCCTCTAACATTCATTCACAGAGAATTTAAGGCAAATGCATTTACATACCTGGGGGAGGGAGGGGGAATGTGGAGAGTAAAAGAAAGGAAAGGAGGGGAGAGGAGAGGGAGAAGCAGGGAAGGGAAAGGGTAGGGAGGGAAGAGAAAGGAGACAGTGACATGGAAAATACCAGTTTCCATTTCAGGGATATGGCACTGTCTTTGAAAATAGACTCATCTTTTCCTGCTCCCTGCCCTCAATCTTTTGAGCCTAAGATCCTTGTTTAAAACTAACCATAATCTTTTTAAGCTCATAGAGTTCTTTCACCTAAAATGGTCCCTTGAATCTCCTAGAACGCTTTCCAATTTGTCACCTTCCTGAAGTCTTCTGGTTTTAATTTTTGTCTCATTTCCTATTTGTTTTTAGTGCCAGAAAGACCTGTGCTTGACTCAAAACGCATGTTTTATACTTGTGGAAGCCAAATGTTTCAGTAGCTTGATTTATCATACTTCTTTCAAAATGTCTTTAAAATGAGTTCAAGTAGCTACAAAGAATCCTCAATGCACTAAGGGTAAAAAAAAAAAAAAAAAAGGAAATAACCTATTAAACCCCGTTGGTTATCACAATCTAAAATTTCTACAGTTATGAAACGAAATACACAATTTTTTCTTTCTTTTAAAAATTCCAACAGTACAATGCAAGGAGCCGAAAAAGGTTCCAGAGCCCACCGTTGTTGTTTTCAAGTAAAAGCAATGAGTGACTTCTATACAGCTGAAACAATGCTTCGGTTCTTCTTAAAACTAGGAGGAGGGGCTGCGGCACCATGGCGAGCGGCTCCACCCGTGCTCCCCTCCCGGCAAATGAGGCCGGGGTCTGCAGCCCGCTCTGCCCTCGCAGCCGCGGAGTTTCACGCGCAGTCCCGCGCCCCAAGGTCGCCGAGACCCCCAGGTCAGCGGATCTGCCCCTTCCCTCCACCGCCCGCCCTTGCCACTTCCTCTCCCCTTTCTCTCTTCAGTCACCTTTTCCTTTATTCACCACATCACCACCTCAGTTCTAGAAGTTGAGTCCTTCCAAGAAGGGTGAGGATTTTTCACTAGTTAGGGTACTTTCACATTTGTCATTTTGTCCCAACCAAATGAACACCGAACAAAAGGAACCCTTGCCTCCACTGGGATGGAGGCAACGTTTGGCACAATCTGCTACCTTCATTGCATTTCTACACATATATCATTTATAATCTGATCTCTTCATCTGTGATGTGTCAAAGTCTCCGCAATCAGAAAAGTGAAGTCGGGGGATGGAGGGCGGTTATCAGAAGCGGCCAAGAAAAGGAGCACCCCACCCCCTACTCCCCGACCAGGCCATGCCTAAAATGGAGCTGTCTTCAGACCCCTGGCGCCGCCGTCCTTTCGGGAAGCCACGAAAACGTCGCCGTGCGCCTTTGGAGGGTCAAGAAAAGCCGTCTGTGGGGAAGGCGGTGGGGGGCAAAGGGAGTGGAGGGCGACCAGGGGCGATTTTAGGGAACCCCTTCTCTGGCCGCGGCGTGAGGTTTCCCGCGCAAAAGCTGCGGACCCGCACGTCGGGCAAACTGTTGCCGATCCCTCCCACTGCGTTTCAGTAAACTCCTTTACCGGCAAGTAACTTTCTTGAAATTCTTACAATACGGAGTCAAATGAAAGGAGTGCCTCTGCTGTTGATCTTACAACAGAGGCACTTTAGAATATGGGGGCTATTTGTTTTTTTTTCCCCAAAGAGCACAATTCCGTTCTCATTTAATTTCCTTATCTGAAAGCAAAATGCTCTGTCTTAACACAATTGTTCCGATTTGGTAATTTTTACACAGCTATAAAAACCTCTTAAAATTTTTCCTTAAATATTTTAACATAGTTCCCCAGGTATAATGAAATAAAATTACAGAAATACAGAAAACAATAGCATTTTAAGTTTGCCAGACAAATTGCCTCTATAGTTCAAGCATTGAACAACAATGCTTGAAAACAACCATTTGCAAACGTTTTCTTCATTTTGGTTAGTTAAGTATTTAGAACAACAAAATTATTTCAGAAAGGGGATATTACTTTAACACCATCATTTTATAAAAGTTTATTTTTTAAAACGAATAGTAAAAAATCACTGTTAACATACTTCAACTGAAACAAAAAAATAAAAATTTTATTATCACTCCTCCCAAATATTTTCTGAATTGTCCTAAACAAACACTTGGCTATGTAATTTTAATTATGACAGCAGTATGTTAGAGAAATCATTTAGTAATAAGCATTTAGAAATCATTTAGTAATAAGCATTTATTTTACCTTGCCCAGAATAGCACAAAATGAAGGTTCTGTTTTATTTGAAATGAGTCCCATGTTTTTCACCTGTACTACTTGAAGAGTTATGCTTCATAATTTAAAGATCTTGTGCAATAAATATTGAGTCTACAGAAATGACACTAAATAATTTAAGCATACAATTTTTTCCCCTCTGAAAGCAATGAATCAAAGTTTATTCTTTAAAACTTAAATCTCATCAAAACAAATAATTAAGAATAGGGGCTGTTTCCTAGGTATTTCCTTTAATGTCTTCATTTTCAGTTTATTTCGGGGAAAAGAATAGGTAGGAGGAAAATGGAAAGGGAAAAAACACTACAAGAGTAAAAGATGAGGCAAATGAGAAGAAATCTTCAGGCTTTAAAGATGTCTGTGTGAGAGGAAAATCTGTGGAGAAAAAGCATCCAGCTACAAACTGGAGGCCAGAGTTCTGGTCCCATTTAATGACCTTGTGACCTTGGATCATTAAGCTTCTCCAGCCCTCAGTTTCCTTACCTGCAAAGTGAGGACCTTGGAGCAGTTGACATTCAAGTTTTAGGCATAAATGTAATCTCTGACAATAATCTTTCTTTTGGGGAAAGCGCAACCTCTCCCTGGCCAACCCCTTTTTAATCACAAGGAAACACAGACATGAAACTTTATTGCACTCACTTAACACATTGGTGTTAACATTACTTCCAGCAGAAGAGAAAAGGGCCTCTGGACTGCCTCCAGTATGCCCCCAGAGGAAAACCACAATCCAAGAGTAAGGGGAAACTAGTTGGTAAATTAATATATTGTGGCAACTTTTCAGAATCTTCTTTTTCATGGTACTCTTTAGAGCATCACCTCTATGTCAAAGGATTCACTCTAGAAAAAAAGTAAAGTGCTGTCAAAAGACAATGCCAATCAGTGGTCTACTCACTAAACCTTTTGATCCCTAATGCTTTCCTCTCTCTACCTACAATCCTGTATTTGATAAGCTTAATACTAGACTAATATCTTTTTACTTGTACTTATAAATGCTCATGAACTCTGTCATCTTATAGCTTTTAAGAGTTTTGATAGCATTAGTCAAGAGAAGAGCCAAGACATTAAATCCACAAGAGCAGAAGCCAGAATAACACATTATCGCATGCATGAGTGCTCAGGGGCTCAGTGAGTCCAACTCTTTGCAACCCCATGGACTGAAGCCCACCAGGCTCCTCTGTCCATGGAATTTTCCAGGCAAGAAAACTGGGTTGCCATTTCCTCTGCCAGGGGATCTTTCCCACCCAGGGATCAAACCCCCATCTCCTGTGTCTTCTGCATGGCAGGTAGATTGTTTTACTGCTGAACCAAGGGGGAAGCCTGGCAATACACTGTTACTAATAAAACCATTTGGAAAGAAGAGTGCTGTCAGTTTTCAGTTAGTTTCAGTAATACAAGAGAATATTTATACATCAAAAACCTAGGTTTTAAAGTACACCTAAACAAATGAAAGGGTATGTATTTTTGAAGTGTTAGGTTTAAGATGTTAAAAGTTCACATGACACATTTTGTATTAATAGTATGTTAGTTGCTTAGACATGTCCACTCTTCACAGCTCCATGGACTGTAGCCCGCCAGGCTCCTCTGTACAAGGAATTCTCCAGGCAAGAATACTAGAGTGGGTAGCCATTCCCTTCTCCAGGGGAATCTTCCTGATGCAGGGATCAAACCAGGTCTCCTGCATTGCAGGAGGAATCTTTACTAATTGAGCCTCCATAGAAGCCTATCAATAATATAATGAGCAACTAATTTGATACAAACTGGTGAAAAGCAAAATAAATGGGACTGTCCTAGATTAGGAAAATTCTCTAATCTCCTGAAAAAATGGCTACTATATAGGACTATTTATCTTATAGTAAATTATTTTAAAACAGCAGCAAGTCTCTATCGTTAATTTAACAAATACTTGTGAGGCCTCTTTTCAAAATGAACTTACAAAAGGACTTACAAAAATGAACAAGCCATAACTACTTTTTATTCAGGTCCATAAACATTTAAATATTATCTATTTTGCCTGAGACAGGGAAAAAGCAACCACAAAATTCAATACTGCTAAAATTAGGAGGAAAAAGAGTTAATTAGAAGATTTCACCCTTGCAATTCTGGTGGGAGTACTAGTTTATAAATGAAGTGATCCGGAGTACAGTAGAATATATGGTGCCCATCGTGCCACAGTGGAGAATTTCTAAGAGCTGTCACATTTTCTCATATGCCTCCAGTGATCTTTTTAAATAAATGTTAGTTAAGTAAAAATGTAATTGAAAAAAAGACTAACCTGGGGCTGATGAAACCTGGTTGAATGACCTCATTGTCTTCTGAAGAACCTAAAATCAGAGAGCTCAAGTCAGTACTACATTAATTGCTCATTTAATTGACTCTTCTTCAGCTTAATGGCTCATTAGAAAGCAGTAAAATGCTTAGGTTTTGACTCTGTGAAGCGACCTGTAAACTTTTCTCTTTTTACAATGTAAGACTCACCTAGCAAAATTAGATAACCAATTGGCATAAACTTGCCTTTCATTCCAATTCAAGGACAGTATTTTTAAAAACGTTCTAAAACCTATTAAGATGCAAAGATTTCAGAAACGATGCAGTTTAAAAATTTTTTAATATTTAATTTTACACTGCAATTCAAGAATCCCATTCTTCTTTAATCACAGTTAACAATGAACCCAACCCACAATATTGTGCTCCTTGATGAACTTATTTGACTATTCTCTTCAGACATCTTTTAGAAGATAAATCATGAGACTCTAATTGTGATACTACACCACTGATCCTGGGTCTATTACATATAAAGAATTTTGAAGAAAAAATTAACTTTAATGGTGGTAAATTTAATCACTGAATAAATTTAACTAAAGGAATCTAATGTGCATTAACACAGATTTTAAAGAAAAAAGTTCTTTTTAAAAAAAATGAGTAAGTAATGATTTTCAAATATATCCACTGGCAGATGTCACGGTACAATAAAACTTGCAATAAAGAGGTCACCCAGTAATGAAATACAACAACTGCAACAAAAACTCCTGATGACCACTGAATTATTATTTTTATCTTCAGGTCAGAGTTATTATGGCTTGCAAAATAGATTGGTTTGAATATGCATCCACTCACCTGCTACTACCAGGATGTCATTCCCCTCTTAACTAAGTTTTATACTCTATATCTACTAAATCAATTCACAAAAAATAAATCATTATGTGTAAATTCTCAAGTCACAATCTCATTTTTTTCTCAAAGCAAAATGGAGGGTTTTCCCAAATTCAGAGTTCTACTGAATGTT
Organism: Bos indicus; assembly: GCF_029378745.1. Lineage (NCBI taxonomy): Eukaryota > Metazoa > Chordata > Mammalia > Artiodactyla > Bovidae > Bos > Bos indicus. Next base: position 45,328,025 of record NC_091768.1, read on the forward strand.
GACACAAGATTTTTCTTACAAAGGATGACAACCCCACTGAGTAAGATTTGAAAAGAATAGAGGCAGAATATGAACAAAAGGCACGTGAACCTCTGTTTATTAAATCCTTCAGTTATCCTCTGTTTACAACCAAAATACAGAGATAATGACAGATCCTAATGTTAACAAAATTCATTATCAAAACTTACTGAAGTTCTTTTCCTTTACATTGAGCCTATATTAATTTTACACATTTGGTTTATGTGAGGGTATATTTAAATATTATACATAAATTTCAGCAAAACCTAGCTCATATTTTTCTAATAGCCCACAGCCCAGGCTTAATTTTCTCTGCTTATATTTACAAAAAAGTTCAAAATAACATATTCAAAAGCTGTGATAAAAACAGAAAATGTTTGCAAAAATTATTTTTTCAAATAATTCAGGTGCAAAATTACCATAAATGATAGATCTAATAAACTAAACATCAAATAGTATAAGAATTAGCTAAATAACATCATTCAATTTTAAGATTTCTAACTAAGAGCTTTCTGGATTTAATGAAATCCAGTCAATCTGAATGATAAAGATGTTCAGATTTTTCACTATTCAAACTTACATGTGATGTTTTCAGTTATTGATAGTTTTAACGTTATCATCCTTTTCAAAGGAAAAGGTGGAATTATTTCAAAGATATCAATATATTCCAATGATGTTAAATAATGATTTAAAAATTTTCAAAAACAAAAGTTAGAAGAGAAAGTACAATTGTTTAAATACGAGTATTAAAATCTACCTATATGAACAACTATGATAGGAATGATAGATTAATGTTATATAAAATATTCATAATATTAAATGTTCATATTCTTACTATAGGTGACTATTTTTTGAAAAGAAATAATAATGATAATGAAAATAATTCTTTAATGGCAATGAAATATTCCCAAAACAGCTTTTTGTTATTTTATACATAGGCATTTTTATTACAATGCATTTATCTGCCCCTTCACTAGAATACTCCCTAATTATCATTTACATCTCCACTTGGCCCTCTTTTTCTCACTGTTCCATACTGAGTACAATGCCTCTACCATCCAGCACTGTACTGTAGTTAACTCTAAGTGCTCAAGAAGATGCTGTTCGCTCTCCCAACTTAACTCTATGCTCTATGGTGGGAAGGAGAGTGTATATTTAGCTCATCATTGTAATCCTAACATTCTTTAGTGTTTAATACATTTTTTTTTAATTAATCAATGACAATGAACTTCTGAACCTGGGTTGACTATCTCTAGGATGCCTTTTATGAATTAAATGGACATACAAACAAACTTTTCTTATAAACTATCTTTTAAGAGAATGTGATACACAATCATTGATTATTGTAAAAAAAAAAAATGCACATATAAAGTGACTTCAATAATTTTATTTTAAATAAACCATAGACTTACCAATATAAAATTGCCTAATTTAACACCATTCATTACAAACACTCGATTTCATATTTCCTCATAGTAAAATATGTAAAATAATATTCTCAACTACATTACATAATGTTGTTAATCCACTATTGTAACTATTCATTATAAAAGAAAACGATTACTACTATGCATTATACACTATAATTTATTTAAACTGACATGCTGTTAAGCCCAGAGAATTGAGTAATAATAAATAAAATACTGCTACATATTATTGAGAACTTTATTTAAATTCAATTTACATCATGTTAGCTTTTACTTCTAATATTAATAAAATGCAACAGTAACTTCAGGTTGGCAAAGAATGGTTTAGTAATCAAGAACATTCACCATAATAAAAGCAAATTTATTTCATTATTCTCATCACCATAATTTCTCAACATCTACAAAAAGTTAACAAATTTTTGTTTCTTATCATTAGTATTTTCAAAATAATGTAAGCATAAAGTACATTATAGTTTGCTAAATATTCACTTCATGCATGGCTTATAAAAAATTACAGTCTATTTACAGTATGTCTCAATCTGTCTTTGTAAAGCAAAGTAGGCAGGAATGTGACTTTCCTTGCTTAGAAAGTTAGTTGGGGGTAAAGTTTTTAAATGATTACTTAAAGGCACACAGCAAACCTAGTACAAACACCAGAGTGAACACAGTACAAATATCAGAGTAATACTAAAGCACAGTATTTATTTACACTTACTATAACTTAAATATAGCAGATACACATATGAAATAAAACATTACATGTGGAAGTTCAACGCTGACACTAATGTGTGCACTTTATGAAAAATATTTTCTTAAACTGTCCTGTAAAGGAATGTTTCAAGGTAGGAAATGTTTCAGTGTAATTATATTTTTACAAATTAGTCAATAGATTAAATTCAAATGCCACCTAAGCAAAATCAGGGTAAATTATTGTGTAATTTAACTCAACATCCTACTATAACTTCAGAAAAAACTGAAAATGCTACACCTTCAATTATACACAGATACAGAAAATTTAAAGAAATAACCTATTTGAAACTGAAGTTAAGACAAATATTTACTTGTGACTTTATGTAATTGTTTTCCTGTTAAAACAGGAAACCTCACTGAACTATTTTGAAATTATCTTTAGAGAATGGAAAAAAAAATCAGTATCACTTTAGAAAACATTTCAAAATTATATTTTTTATATTTATGAAGCAAAAATTACTTTTTATAATATATTTTAAAAAGTTAACCTTAGAGGCTAGTACTTGTCATACTGCTACTCGATCAGAGATGATTTTAACTTTATTGACCATTTTACATATTGAAATTTTATTGATTTCACATAAAATATGGGCAGCTCTAGTCTTCTCTGCAACTACTGTAGTGAAAGATAATATATAATAGAAAATAAAAAATTTCAAAGAGTAATCATTTAAGTCAACTGGCATATTGTCAAGATTGTTTAAAGGTACCAACCATAGTACAAATAATTGGTAAACACAATTCTTCAGCTTAAATGTGAATGTTGTAACACAACTAAGCCATGGCACAGTTGGGTTTGCTAATGCAAATAGTTTGTATTTTCTACCATATCAAACAACAGTTTTATACAATAAAGCTCACAGCTGAGTCATTTGTTGAGGTCATATTGAATAGGAGGAAAAAATTAGTGGTTTTAAATTTAAAAGAGTCAAAATAATGGCAGAAGTCCCATCTTTAAGAAGCTGATCACATATATTTTGACGGCTTACCATAACTTTAAGACAAAACTTTAAAATTACTTCAATTTTTTTTTTTTTGGATAGGTAAGAAGCAGATTTATTTAGAGAAACATACTCCACGGACAGTGTGGGCATCTCAGAAAGCGAGAGCAGCCCCAGGGCATGGGGCTGTCAGTTTTTATAGGAGTGGGTAATTTCAAGGGCTAATGAGTGGGAGGAGTATTCCAGCTAGGGGAGCTTCTTGATATGATAAACAAAACTGATTCTAAGTAAACCTGAATATTTCTACATAAGTACAATATTAACAAGAAAATTTTATTTGATATACATTTTAAGTTTTGATATACATTAATGATTAAAATTTTATATCACAAGAGATTAACAACTAAATGAAAACTTAGTGCACTTGAAATAGTTTCAATAAACACTTTATAAAGATCAAGAGATGTTTTAGAGGCTGCTCACTTTTACATCACAGCCAGTGACCAAATAGTGTAATAAATGTAATTTTTTTTTTAATCAGGATTTTAACTAGCAAAGGAGATTATACCAAAAATGTAATGCAAAAAAAACAAAACATAATTTATACATGTTTTCTAAAATTTTTAATCTATAAAAAAGTAAATTTTGTTTTTAACTTATACAGTATAAGCTATTTAGCTGAAATGTTTTTGTAGTGCCTGAAAGAAATGTTACATAAAAGAACTGTTTGAAAAATATAAATATAGTATTTTGGCTCTCACATTCCCCAATAAGAAATATTGATTTGAAAATTTATAAAAAACTTAAAACATGTTTTCCCACCAATAGAACTGGCCATTCAATGCTAAGTCCTTTTTCCTATATAATTAGGCTTTTGTTCAGCCATGAAAAAACTAGAAACTGATTGCTTGAAATGAGCTGCATGCCCTTTGTCCTGGTTTGTCACCTTTGACCCTCAATTTGATGATCCTGCATGTCAACCCATTCTATTTTTAGGAAAATAATGTCAAAGTTCTATGCCTAAAATAGTACTTTTTACTGAAATATTAAACACATTACAACATTCCTTTCAGGTAATTTCTATAATGGTTTCATATTAGTGTTATTTTCACACAATACAGAACACAATAATATTGTTAGAGGTGACAGCCTGGTGTTTATCTTGCTTTAAACAATAGAAAATTCCCACAAAATGCTAATTCAAGATTATTATAATTTCAAATTTATATTTTTCTCTTTATTTAAAAATGCATATATGATTATTATTTCTAGTAGAACTTATTTCATGAGTCATTTAATTTTATTATTTTGGTAACCACATGTTTTGATGTTGGTTTTCACAGTGCCACTTTGATAGTGATATAAAACCAAGTCAAAAATTGCAAATAGCAAATTCATACTGAAGTTTACAGTGGTGTTCCCTAGAATTGGACAGTTTTTGAGAAAACTCACTAGTCTCTTAAATTGGTTTTAAAATCTTGTCTTCATCTGTTAAGTGGCAACTTGCAAAGAAAGAGAAAACCTCTAGCACTGATCCCATTGATTTTACTGACACTACCCAAAATCAATGTTATATTAATATACTTCAGAGATGAAATTTCTCTATCACAATTTTTGGTTGATTTTAATGATTACCAAATTTCATCTGGGTAAAAAGAATATATAAAAAATTATGTATGAGATATATATATTTTCTTACAGTGATGATGCTATTTGAACATCTACACTATTTCTGTGTGCAGTTTTCAGTCAGATTTAGCAATGGCCAACATGGCTGTCTTGGTTCAGCACTATGGTCAGCGACTTCATAGAGAGTCAGTGTCAGAGAAATCCAACACATTGTACACGTTTATACTGGGTAAGTTTCTCAAACCAATATGATTCTATACTCCATACATTCCTAGATATGAGCATATAAATCAATTTTAAGTATTGTAAAGTATTTTTAGTTATGTGTGACAAAGTAGAAATTCTTTACTATGTGGTTCATCAAAAACAGTTCAAAAACAACACTTACTTACAATCCAAACACAGTTCCTTCAAAAGACAAGAAAATCAAGTACAGGCTCTAAAGCAATTAAATATAAAACCTTAGAAGTATTTATGACTACAGATTTTTAAAAGAAAATAATATTCTATTAAAATTACCAAATAAGAAAACTCTTTAGTTGACCAAAATTTTGTATAGTCCCTTTCATAATCAATAGCTTAATTACTTCTGAACTGATTCATCTCTAAATCTCCATTTTCCTTTTTCTCCAATCAGTTCCACTATGGATTAAGATAAATGTTAACAGATCATTTCCTGACTCGCGCTTCCTAATAAGGTCCCCCAAATTGGCAGTTTTGAATAGCATTTTGTTTAAAGAAATGTCAACTCTATACCTGAAGACTGTCATGAAGACCATTACCTGAAAACATGCATACAACATTTATTTAATAACTTATTTTTCTCTTAATTATGATTTGTAAATTACGATAGCAGTGTGTTATAAATACAAAACAGTTACATGATTAGATACCAAACATTATCAAACTATTAGGTAAGATCTGCTTAATCTCTTTGTTCAGCGTAAACAGGAAAAAAAAAACGCTTATATCCACTGTATTTATTAAAATTCTAGTGTTTGTTTTTTTAATTTACATGTACAACACACTTTAAGTCATTCTGAAGATTAATTTTGAATACTACCATACTAAAACTTAATCTATTTCGCTTACACAGAAATATAGTTCACTTCATTTACCCCCATTAATACAATTTTTAATCTAAATCCTGATTAATTTCACAAATTTTTCATTGTTTCTGAAAGAAATTTGGCACAGACATATAATAAGACACTCTACAATTTGACAAGGATTAATGGGGCTTGATCGCTGAATTATTTGGTTCCAGATCTATTGAGGAGCATCAATAAACAGTTCTAATAACCAACATGAACTACGAATTGATTCATATCCTTAAATTCTCTCGATATTTTAATATCAAGCAATGATTAGCTGATCCTATTTGTAAAATGGGAAAGTCAAGTAAAGCATTTTATTCATTTTTAGTAACTTCCCCTCCCCAGCAAGTACTAGAAAGAGGCCTATGTCAATTTAATTCTTAAAGCTCTTTAGGAAATTTGGGCACACTGGATTGCCCTATTTCACACATTCAGAGAGAAAGAATAATGGGAAGCAAGAGCTGTCCCCCAAATGAACAAGAATCTATTTAATCACTAATCTAAATGGAACAGTATTACCTATTGTGTTGTTAATTTATAATATGACTTCTCTACTACGTTAGTGCAAACCCATAACAGAAAAAAACTAATGGCATAAATTCCATAATAATTAAATTTGTATTTTGAAAATCACACAAATTGGCATAAATTTCCAGTAGTTCAATTTAAAATTTTGAAGTTTCCCTGAAGTCCTTAAAAAATTAAACTGTGATGTTTCATAAGTTATTGTTGGACTTAAAAATATCCTTTACCATCAGATGCATTTTAAAAAGCGTTACTGCATTATCACCTAACTAAATACGCTAATAATCTGAACAAAAAAATGAAAGGATTTTTTTAATCCGAGTAAATATCATTTTGTCATACTTTTCTAAGGATGGTGTTAAATGTTTTAAATTCATTCTAACATCAGTTGCCATGTGTAATTTTAACTTCCACAATATTTTGACCAAGAAATTAAAAACTGCAATAAAACACGAGTCTATTTTCCCTTGCGTTAACAGCTATAGGGATAAAAATCCTCAATGGAGAATTTAGTTCTATGAGCAGTAATAATACTTGATAACGTTAATATCCTGTGGATGAAAACAAATCCACAGAGAGATCAGAAAGGAACTCAAGGAAACACAGGAACCTAAGATTTCAGTCTGTGTTACATGAAACAATTCAAAATGGCGGACTATTACTTACATTTAAAAATTTTCCGCAATGAGGGCACTAAATACATACTGCAAGATGTTACTCGAAAACACTCAATATTTACCAACGTGTAGTTTAAAAAAAAAAGTTTTGGGAGTACAAATCCTCATAAGGCACCCGCATTCAGTGTTCCAGCCAGTAGTCAGTTACTGTTCCTGCGAATGTATCGATTCTTCTTTGGCTTTTTTCTTTTTCAAAAGCAACCTAGATCCAAGTGCGTTTTTCTCTGTTCTCCTCAAATCCTTAATTTTAATTCATGAATTTACATTACCAATCCCGAAGCAAAAAGGATCCCCGACGCCTGCGGCTACAAAGCAGCTCCGCAGCGGAGTGCGCGAAGGGCAGGAGCGGACGCCCCCTGGCGGCGCAGCCCCGCGGGCCCGAGGCGCCCAAACTGGCCGCCAGGACTCCAGCCCGCGCCGCACCATCGCACCCCGAGTGGCCCGCACCCCCTCCCGACCCGGCCCGCCAGCTCCAGCGGCCCGGCGGCAAACCGCTACGGTGAGACCTGGCTGCCGCGTAGGCAATGCCGCGCCGGCACACAGCGCCGACCCAGCGGCTCGGAGCTGGGAGAGAAAGGTGTGAACCCGGAAGTACATCGCCTGCCCGCATCTCGGTGGGAAAACGGGGGCAATAAATCAGGGCCGGCGAAGGCAGGACACCGCTCCGGCTTCCGAACAACAACTTGCTGCGAGACCTGTTACTTCCCCACCTGGCCCCGTTCTTCCCCCTCCCTGGCGCTCACGCCTCCTCCCTTCTCCCGGCTGCGCCGCACCGAGCTCCCCTCGACGTTGCTCACGTGCCAGACCCGGGGCCGCGAGCGCCGTCGGCACCCGCGCGCACACCCAGCCCCTCGAACACTCGCCCGGCCGCGGGGCGCGCTGCTTACCTCCGGGGCCTCATGGTCGCGTTGCTCGCTCGGGCAGAGCGGGGGAGAGGGTGTGAGTACGTGTGTGGCGTTCAGTCCGGGGACGGGGCGGAGGAAGGGGCCTGGACTCTGTCACTTCCTGAGGGAGCGCGGCGGCCGGACACCCGGGATGCGCGCGGCGGGGCCGGGCCGCTCAGCACATTGTGAGCCGGCGAGGGGACGCGGCGCGGAGGGGCCGGGGAGCGAGGGCGGCGCTCGGCTGCCGGACTGGAATCCGCTGTCGCCGCCGCTCGGCCGCCACAGCCCGGCGGGGAGGAGGGGGCCGGGCCGGGGTGGGGGGAACCGCGGGGCGCGGCGGCGGCGGCGACACCAGACTGCTCGACTGGAGCCCTGCGTCAGGCGGCGGCACGCGCACACCTGCCCGCCGCCGCTCCGGGCCGCACTATTGGCTGTCCGCGCGGAGCGCGCGAGATTGAACTTTCCATTCATTCTTGGGCCTGCCGGGCGCGCGCGGCGGCGGCGGAGCTTTCCCCGGGGGCTCTCGAGGACGCGCGCTGCCCGCCCCAACCGAAAGGCGCGTCCCCGCGCGGACTGTGGGCGCGCACGGTCGCTGCCGCCGGCTCTTCGAGTGGCGGTGCGAGCGTCGGGGCCTGTCACTTGGGTCCCGCTGCGCGCTGCACGGGCTCCTGGAGGACCCTCAGCCGGCGGTCTCTGGGCTGCGCCTGGAAGGAGGCAGCAGCGAAACTGTAAGAAGGTACCAAATAGTATTTTCAGCCCCGTGTCTGCTCCTTAATCAACAAACCCTCTGGAGGTACTGGGAGATAATGAATTCCTAACGGCGGTTCAGAGCAGTGAGTAACGCATCTCAGAATCTAGTGAGCATCGTAGTGTCAGAAGTTTGGTGGAACCTAATATCAGTTCTACATTGTATTTCCTAAACAACAAAATACTGAACCTCAAATTAAATACAGACGTTGCCTCACACAATGCCCAAAGATCTGTGGCCAAAAATACTGTGCTGTGTTTATCTATGGTATTTCTTTCCAAAATAACGCTTCCTTCGCCCCTGTTATTTTCTACCTAACGACTTCATAGTTATTTCCTACCTAACGACTTCATAGTTATTTCTTGTCAAAGTTTCTGTTTTCTCAGAACCAGATGCGAAGTTCTGATCAGTCATTGTCTGACCAGCTACAAAAATGACAGCCTTGTGATTTGTGAATGGATATGATCAAATATAGACTATTTGGCGGAACTGATTAAAAGGATTAAATGTTTCAGCCAACTAAAAACTAGATGTGTATATATATCCAATTAAAGTTGAAAAATTTAAACATGATCAATAAAGGCCAGTTAGCTGGATAACCTGTAACTAAAAGGCAAGCCTCGAAACCATTCCTGTATAACGTTGATCATATTTTCCATTCCAGCTCCTGCATTAGGATTAGGAAGCCAGTTCATCTGTCAGGGATAACCACAGTCTAGAAAAATCACTTCTAGCCTGGGGTTGAGATAAGTGCAGACAAACTAATCAGAAGCAAAATCCCATTTGACTCCCTAAGAATTTTCCAGGTCGACCACCTTTGAAACATTGCCTAAATGGCTGCCTAATTTTCTACTGAGCATGTGTACAAGTTGACTGACTTTAAAGTTGCCTTTTCATTGGGAAGTTCATAAAGTAGTTCTCATTACTTATGGAGCAATACTGAGGATTCTTTAGTATTTAGTAAAAACTTAGTAAAAATTATTAGTTTTAACCATTGTATCAATCCATTGCAATTGATTTGCTACAATGCTGCATACTTTACAGTATGATTTCAAAGATAATTTAGTGGAAAATGATGCAGACATTCATTGATCACTGGAAATAAAAACAGCAATTAATTATATATCACCATCTGAAATATATGATATGCTTTGATTTAAAAGCATTATGGTAAGTTTTTATTTATGAGTAGAGCTTACAAATGATATACTTACACCTACCAGGACACTTTCCCTTGGCTGCGCCTGGAGGGAGGCAGCAGCGAAATGGAAGACGCTACCAAATAGTATCCTCAGCCTGGGTGTCTGCTCCTTAACCAACAAACCCTCTGAAGATACTAGGAGATAATGAATTCCTAACGGCAGTTCAGAGCAATGAGTAACGTAACGTATCTCAGAATCTAGTGAGCATAGTAGTGTCAGAAGCTTGGGAGAACCTACTATCAGTTCTGAGTTTCCTCCCCAGCAATACTGTTTCAGATGCTTTGTAAGACTTTAAGTATACTTATGTAATGTCTATTTAAACTCCTGAGAAGACTTGTAATCAGGTAACAAAAATTAAAACATTAAAATATAACCTAGACTTAGTATTCCAAACAGTCACAAAATCATCTTTCTTTTTTATTTCTAACTGATTATTACAATGGCTCCATGCCACTGTTACAAAAATGAAAAATGAGACATTGTAATGCTTAATGTATTATTTCATATCAGGTGACAGGAAGAGGAGATAATGAACTTTGATAGACTAAGCACTTAGTAAAGAATATCTTAGCATGATTAAAAGTGGATGAAAAGCCACAAGAGAAAGTTAAAAGCAAATGAATTTATCATTTGGGCATGGCTCATGGCAATTGTTAAAAGTGTATTTTTCTACCTGAGGCTGTGGTGATAATTTGTAAGTGAGTGAGTGAAGGTCGCTCAGTCATGTCTGACTCTTTGTGACCTCATTTACTGTAGCCCGCCAGGCTCCTCTTTCCATGAAATTCTCCAGACAAGAATACTGACATAGGTAGCCATTCCATCAGCAGGGGATCTTCCAGACCCAGAGACTGAACCTGAGCTTGGTCTCCTGCATTGCAGGTAGATTCTTCACTGTCTGAGCCACCAGGGAAGCCTAATTTGCTTTACTTTAAAAATTATATCTGATAATTACTCCCAGGGAGCACAAGTTTTGTTTTGTTTTGTTTTGTTTACCCATGTTAATATCCTCATTGCCTACAACATTACCTGACACATAGTAGATGTGAAAGAAATGTCATTTTTTAATTAACACATGAGGATGCATTCTGAATGTATTTTTAAGCCATAATTAACAAGACATTTAGAAAATATAGAATGCAGTGTGTTATATCTCACCTTCCCCTTTTTTAGTGACTGTAGTATATGAAAATAAATCCCAGACATCATGACATTTTACTTATGCATTAGAAGTATTGAGTGTTATCATTTGAAAAACTAGACTCTGTATGTCTTTATTCTCCTGCTCAAAAACAACTTCAAAATAGAGTTTAAGAATAATGAAAAATTAGATTAAAAAAAAAGAAGAAGAAATATTGTATTTGTTTGCTGGAGCCCACTCTAATTACTTCATCTTCATTTGATCATCTGCAAAGACCCTATTTCCAAATAAAGTCACATTCACAGTATTGGGGGTTAGGACTTAAGCAATTTTTGGAAGGGGCACAGTTCAGCCATAAGGTATCATTGGTAGAGCTGATGATTTTTCTTCTTAACTGATAGCTTTCTGCAGGTACTGACTAGATCCACATAGGATTTTTTTCTTCCATATTATGGTAAGAGAAATAACTCCAGTCATGAAAGCTTGTTTTAGACTGCTATATGCCTATCACAAACATAATTTATCTTCTTTTCAAAATTAAAAGTTTATAAAGCAAGCACTGTCACCCAAATTGTAAGGTAAGGTATCTATTGAACTCTCTCTCTCTCTCATATACAAAAGAGAAAAATGAAAATGGACAGGAAGCTTAACCTTCATAAAAGTTATGACCAACTTGTACTTGCCAGTAGAACTAGCAAAAATCCTAGTTTGACAGCACTGAGTGTTGGCAAGACTGAATAAATCACTACCTTCATACCCTACTGAGGGAATGCAAAAGGGGTATGACATTTAGAAAGGGCAATTTTGTGACATCTTTTGAAATTATAAGTGTAGCCTATGACCTAGCAATCCCTCTTTTGGAAAATTATCCTACAGATACAAATGCCCACATGGCAAATTATGTATATACCTGGGTTGAACATTCTTAGCGTAGCATATCATAGCAAATAGAATGGAAATAACCTGGATCCATCAACAGAGGTCAAATAAATAAAGAGCAATGGTACGTTGATACAATGGATGGAAAATTTCTCTGTGCACTTTCATGGAAAAGACTCTAGAATACATTATTAAATATGAAAAGTCACATGCCAGATTCCACATATACTGCCTTTTGTGTGAGAAATAGAGGCCATAATATGAGTATACTGCTTATATTTGTTGTTATTTGCATATAGAAACACTGGAAAGATACTCGGGAAATCAAACATTTGCCTACAGGGGACGAATAGGTCAGCGTGTATAGACTAGGGGTGGGAGCAAGACAGTATATGCCTGTTTAATAGTTTTGGTATGTGAACCATGTGAATGTGTTACTTTTTTGAAAAACTTTAGTGAAAACAGTGAAGAGTGACAAGATATTAATCCTGCTTCTGTGAAAACAAATGCTACTTCTATGAAAACAAATGCTGCTTCTATGAAAACCAACGCTACTTCTGTGAAAACCACTATTTAAAATCTTTCTGCTTCTTGAAAACTCATTTGTTAAAAAATATCTCCAGAAAATGAGAGAGAATGGACTAATGAAGCAAATGTAACAAAACCTTAACTGTTGAATCTTGGTATAGGTATGTGGTAGTTCACCATATTAGTCTCTCTAATAAGATGTATTTGAATATCTTCATATTTCTAAAGTTCTCTCTGTTTATGTATACGTTTTTCATTCTTCTCATTTATTTATTTTTAGCTGTGCTGGGTCTTCGTTGCTGTGCATGGGCTTTCTCTAGTTGCAGAAAAAGGGAGCTATTCTCTAGTTGTGGTGGGTGGACTTCTTGTTGTGGTGGCTTCTCTTGTTGCAGAGCACAGGCTTAGGTGCCTTGCAGAATGTGGGATCTTCCCAGACCAGGGATCAAACGCATGTCCCCTGCATTGGTAGATGGATTCTTAACCACTGGACCACCAGGGAAGTCCCTCTAACGTTCTCTTAATCACTAGGATTTATAAAATCTCATGAGTTACGTAAAAATTAGATAAATTTCTAAAAAGTTAGAGAAATCAGATGTCGCTTAAAAATTGTTGATGTCGAGCTTCCCTGGTGGCTCAGTGGTAAAGAATCCACCTGCCAGTGCAAGAGACACAGGTTCAAACCCTGGTCCAGGAAGATCCCACATGCCACAAAGCAGGTAAGCCCTTATGCGAGAACTATTGAGCCTGTGCTCTAGAGTCCAGGAGCTGCAACTACGGAGCCCACATGCCCCAACTTCTGAAGCACACGCGCCCTAGAGCCCATGCTCTGCAACAAGAGAAGCCACCTCAATGAGAAGCCAGTGCACTGCAACTAGAGAGTAGCCAGCCCCGACTCTCTGCAGCTAGAGAAAAGCCCACACAGCAACGAAGACCCAGCACAGCCAAAAATAAATAAATAAAATTATTATTTTTTTAATTGTTAATGCCTAAATTTCTTGGCTTTGGAGGAGTCTGCCTAATTCAGAGCTTTAAAGCAGTTGGCTAGAAATAACTAGTAAAGCCTCCTTTGAATGGGTAGTCTGGTCAAGTAAGCCAACCAGGAGAAAAGGAATGCTTGGTTGAAAGATTACTTATTATTATAATAGTATCTTTCTATATGCAACCAACAGCCTTGCCAGTTGTATCTATCATAGTCATACCCAGAACTGTAGACCCCAACTTTTTAAATTGAACTGCCTCATCTAGCTCCAACTTCTAAAAGAATCATTATAGTTCATTTTTAAATTTTTCATTTTAATTGAATTTTAAATTATTAGAGCTATGGTATAAAAATTGTATGTTTTACCTCATCAATGAGCATATATCTCCTCCAGTATATATATGTATTTATAGCATGTATGCATACTCCTATACTAAAACCATTATACTTTCTCTTGCTGCTCCCCTTTTCCCAGCATGTGTAATTCAGTGTTTACATTATTGACTATGATTAAGAATGTTTATATATTTAAGATTATATAACATAATCTTATATAAGTGACATGTTATTCTTACTCTGTACTGCATTTTTATTTCCTTGAGTTAATAATTGACTTTGTTTGCATAGGTTTCTGCGTATTATTGCTGATTCAATCAAAAACTCTATGTTCAGACCATAAAAGTATATTATGTATATTGTAAAATATGTACAAAGTAGAAATTTAAGATAATGAGGTAAAAATCAAATTTTGAGTTTGTATTTTCCATTTCTCATTGGATTGTCTTCTGCTCTCTTTCCACTTGGAAACCACTGGATTGGAGCATCCACGTTGGATGCTAAGGACAGTGCACAGTCCTGATCCTGCCCTGCTATTGCTTAAGGGCACAATGAAAATAGAAAAGTACAGTTTAGTAGAAAATGTATCCTCCTTTTTGAGCAAACTCTGGAAAGTAGCAAAGGAGAGGGAAGCCTGGCATGCTGCAGTCCACAGGGTCACAGAGAGTCGGCCATGACTTGGTGACTGAACAACAACATTGTCCCCATTTCTTTACTTCTGCAAAACTAAGATCCAAGATTTAATGATGTGCATCAGTAGCATCATTTTTGTGTATTAATTTAGCCCCACAAGGACAGGTGTGTTTGCTTTATTCTTTGGAGTAGGTACACAAAAAAACAGTTGTGGATTAGATCCAGTAGATGAATACTTGCACCAGTTTCACCCAATTCTCCCAAGTCTTTGAGACAAGAAAGGATTTATTAATACTAGCCACAGAAAGTCCAAAATCCAGGGTCTTGCAATACTAAAAAGGCAACTACATGTTTACCTCATACAGTAAAATGTAAAGAGTTTGAAAAGCTTTGGCTAATTAAAAATTAGTCTTGAGGGGCTTTCCTGATGGCTCAGTGGTAAAGAATCCACCTGCCAGTGCCGGGGACACAGTTTCAATCCCTAGTCCAGGAACATCTCACATGCTGTGAAGCAACTAAGCCCACATGCGACAACTACTGAAGCCCACATGCCCCGTGTGCATATGTAATCACAGGCAAGAATTCTTTTTATGTGGCTTCTCACACAACTTCTCCTACCTCTGCTTACTAACTAGGAAGCAAAGATAGGCAATTTTAGTTATTTATGGAGGGAGGGGGCAATTGCTTCTAACTTTATTTGAGAAAAATACAAGATAAATGTATCAAAATAGAATAGAGGCTTGGTGGGTGGGGATGGTGAGTGTTGGCTACTGCGGGGTGGGCAGCTGGGTTAAGGCCTTTACTTGGTTGCAAGCTATTTGGACTTTGCAACTTCTGGGCCCCCGAGCTGGGCACACACCCGGAAGGTGACGGTGATGGTCATTTCTGCCAGTGAGGTGGCCAGTGTGGGCAACAGGACAAGAATTCTCAGGATAGACACATTTGTTCTGAGTTGCTTGCAGGATGGGGGGAATAGGGAGTGGTATGTGGGCAACATAGGTGGAGGCCCCTTTGTTAATCTTCAAAACATACCCATCTTTTTTTACATAAAATTATGATTGATTCACTAGCCACTGAATCAAAAGGTTAACAAATGACATATATATATAAATAAATTCAGGTACTTCCATCTCTCTTCAATAATATTACTCAGAACTTCTTCTAAATGTAAATCGTAAGAGGTACTAAGGCAGTATAGTTCAAGGCTCTGTTGTGTAATCATCATTTAATGCAGAAAAGGAGTGCCTGGCATTATCTGCTTTTAGTTTCGTCAGAAGCACAACATATGAGACTATATTTTAAATAATTGTTGTAATGGTTTTCTTTTTTTAAACTGGAAGTGCCCTTCAGACTTGTAGGTGGCGATAGCCATGAAACTGTATCTACTCATTTTTAGAGCCCATTTTCATTTAGATTTTCCCTCAACAAAAATTCACGGAGGGGTCAGGGACTGACCTTAAAAATAGAATTATTGAGGAAAAAAAAGACATTGGATTTATTATGTTGCAACATATTTTGAAATGTCAAAAAAGGAAAAAAAGGATGCCTCAAAACTTTGCAGATTTGCACACAGCTTGTCTTGTTATTTAACTTTAGCATACATTATATTAAACACTTGACTTTTTAAAATATAGAATTGGTGCATGAAGAATTCCAAATTGAGATCTGCCCCGGGTCATTTTCTCCTTTAGTCTTACCTTAGTAACTGAAATTGCTGTGCTTTCAGCACTACAGATCAAGCTAGAAAGCTAGTGTTAAAGTACAAATTGCACTTGGTATTTAAGATAAGCATGGGAGCTTAAATTCCCTTGTTATTTAAGATAATCATGGGAGCGTCCCTCAGTGGTAAAGAAACCACCTGCCCGAGCAGGAGCCACAGGTTTGATCACTGATCCGGGAGGATCCCACATGCCGCAGAGTGACTAAGCCCATGAACCACAACTATTGAGCCTGTGTTCTAGAGCCTTGAGGCCATGTGCCACAACTACTGAAGCCCCTGCACCCTGGAGCCCGTGCTCTGCAACAAGTGAAGCCACCGCAATGAGAAGCCTGCAACCACAAGTAGAGAGTAGCCTGCACTCTCCACAACAAGAGAAAAGCCCTCGCAGCAACGAAGACTCAGCACAGCCAAAAATAAATAAATAAAATGATATAGAAAGAGGATAAGCATGAACAAGTTAGCTCAAATTATGCAACTGAATTAAAATATTGTGATAGCCATCTTGATTCCCATTTATTAGAAACGCAATATAATAATGGATGTTAACCTGAAGCAGGTGATAAACTAATGTTAAGCAGTCAGTAAAGCTATTCAGAAGTAAATTTGGCTGAAAACCAGAATGTATTTATTGTAAAGTGACTAGGGAGAAATTATATTGTAATTCACCACATTTTTGTATAGTGGAAAATAACTTCTAAAACTGAAAAGACGGGGTATGGGTAAAGAATTAACATGTATGAATCCTAAGTGCCAGACCCTGTTCTAAGCATTCACGGACATTATCTTATTTTCATCTCATAAGAAATCTATGAAATAAGCACAGTAGATTCCCTTTAGAGAGGAGGATTCTGAGGCTCCTCAATGTTTCTTACAGATCTCCTACACCAAAACCACCCAGAGAGCTTAATAGAAGTTTAAATTCTTACACCTCAAATCAGATTCCCCTGAATCATAATTTCTGGGACACCTTCAAGAGAACCAAAAGGCATAAAATACATAAACTTTTTTAATGAGTGGATGTTAAGGTCATCAGTTAATCTTTTTCTGTTCATGACAAAGTTCCTTAGTGACCAATATCTGTATCTAGGATTACATTTCTATGTTATAAATGGTCAATTACTGATTTTCCACCTGTAAATAAAGACAGCATAATCAAGAGGAAAGAGACCAGCATTCTAGACTTTGATGTTTACCTCATCTCTTCCTCAGTTGACTGTCAGGAATAGCATCAAAAGCAATTGTTAGTGCCATTCTTAAGGCACACTAGTGGTTATTTTAGTAATATATCCTTTTTATTTTGCTTTCCTTATTTCAGTCTCTCTTTTTCAATATCTTATTGTACACCAGTTTTTCTTCTTCCCTTACTGTGCCTTGGGTTTGTTACTAGTTTATGCTGACTTGATGAAGTATTGAGTAATACTCCATTCTACTTTCCCAGTTCTGAACCACTTACAATATATACAGAGAAGCAAGACAGATGGAGATTAAAAAGCTAGATTGAAAACTAAGGCTTAGATCAACAACCAATCAAGCTTCCTAATACTTCTCACCATACAGACCTTGGAATGACCCACTTACCTGGAATCACTGCTTCAAATGTCGAGCCTGGAGACTGGGAACAGAGACAAGTAGTAGCCTCCAGCCATGCTTTTAGAAGACAGTTTCAAGTCAGGTATGGGTATTAGTACAATTGTATTGAGACATATTTAGAATATGTATGAGTATGTATTGTGACTGTGTAGCAGAGAGTTTTGCTTTTTTTTTTTATTTTTGCTGCCATGTAGCAGAGAGTTCTGGATAGAATAGTATGACAGTCTGTGGCAATGGCGACATTAACGGTGGAGTCACTCAGCTTCAGATGAAGCCTCCTAAAGTGGTATACAGAGAGGAATGAGACTGTCCCACCCTCACAGCATTTATAATTTAGTAAATAAAGGAGATAGGAAGAACTTACTTCAGTAGTAGAAATTAGAAGAGTGACAACAGCCAACATTTATCATGTGTTTACTGTATTCTAGGTGATCACTGATCACAGTTGGTCCTTACCATGGAATCAATTTTTCTAGGTACCAAAATAATTCTTTCTGTATAAATGGATAAACTGACACTTGGTGGGGGGAGGAGTTGGTATTAAATAGTGTGTTCATGGACACACATGTGTAGGTCCTTAAACTAAGATTTAAACTCAGGAAAAAGAGTATGCCAAGTATTATGAACACAAAACCCAGCATATAAGATGGAAAGTCAGACTTAACTGGAAAGATGGTTGGAAAGTATGGTTGCTTTCCTTAACAGACCAGCCCCTTGCCTAGAACACTATAGCTCTTGTTGAATTGTGGGTATATGACTAACCATGATGAGCTCACCTTGAGTTTTGGAGAAGGAAGTGGCAAGAGTCATATTACGTGATTTTTGATTCGAGTCTGTGTTTCCATGTTTTGCTCATGGTCTGAAGAGAGACAGAAAGGAGAGGGTTTAACAGGCGTGCTTCAGAACAGACGGAAGCCAAATCTGACAGTAAGAGAAGTGCCAAGAAATCAGGTCTCAGAGATTATGGTGGGTTCAGACATAGATAGCTAGGGCAATTAGAATATGCAAGTAATTAGCGAGAACTAATTAGTTAACAACAGACTTCCAGCTTAAGCCTTGACCACATAAAGTTGCAAAGCCACTGAAATAGCTAAAGTAAAGCTTTAGAATAATGTTCCCAAAGTAGAACATTTAAATTGAAGCAGCAAACATAATTGTGAACAGGTCCAAAATACCTGAAGTGGGATATTTCTATTTTTCATAGCAGTAGCAAAGAAAACTAAAGATCATCATAGATGTAAGTTAAGATTTACTCTGAAAGCAATGTGACTTGTACCTAAAAAGATGTATTTCTTTTATATCATTTTGTATATTTTTTCATTTTGTATAATGAATAGCTGCGGATTCACCAAGCGAAAATACTGGAGTGGGTTGCCATGCCCTCCTCCAGGGGATCTTCCCAACTCAGGGGTTGAACCCAGGTCTCCCACATTGCAGGCAGGTCCTTTACTATCTGAGCCACCGGAGAAGCCCCCAATAAAAGTTTATTTACATTAAACATTTACTTAGTTTAAAGAATTGTCATAGATTCCAGCTAGTAGCCTGTGCTTCTGAATCCATGTAGGGAAGCCCAATGCTATCTTATATGAAGAACTATAAGAAATATCTGATGGACAGGAGATGCAAGGATGCAGAAAGTGACATTGCTTATTAATCTACCCATGTGAACCTCAAAGCAGGTCACAGAATTTCCTTTATTGTTTAGAGACTCAGGAGCCCTTGGAGAAAACTTTGCACCTAACAGCTAGGTCCTTGTGATAATGAAATTAGTAAAAAGGGGAGATGAAATCCCTTCAACATCTATACAGAATGAAGGTTGAGATTAATGCATCAAGCAGAGATAACAGTTGACCACATAGCAAAAGAGACGTTCTTGCTGATCATCAGGAACAGAAGATTCCTTTCAGCCTTTTTTTTTTTTTGGTCTGTCATTCAGGTTCAATGAATTTTGTTTATC
Source organism: Bos indicus (assembly GCF_029378745.1). NCBI lineage: Eukaryota > Metazoa > Chordata > Mammalia > Artiodactyla > Bovidae > Bos > Bos indicus. Next base: position 45,347,683 of record NC_091768.1, read on the forward strand.
TGTCCTTTCCTGTTTCCATCTGTTCTTGTCCAAAGGTGCCTGTAGGAGGTGAGGTGGAGGGTGTGAACATCCCGGGGCTGGTGGTGTTTGCCATCATCTTTGGTGTGGCCCTGCAGAAGCTGGGCCCTGAGAGAGCGCTGCTCATCTGCTTCTTCAGCTCCTTCAGTGATGCACCCTGGTGCTGGTCTCCTGGATCATGTGGTAAGTGGTGGAAGGAGGAACATCTGCTCCTTCAAACCAGATGGCCTAGATTCAAATACAGCGTCAACTATTCCTTGGCTATGTGACTTCAGGCAAGTGACTTTCTCTGTGCCTGTTTCCTCATCTATAAGATGGGGACAGTGCTGTAGCTAAGACTGACCCCAGAACCTTCTTGATCCTACTGGAAGGTAACAAAAAGACAGCTGAGCTGTGGCCACAGCCTGGCTGTGGGCCACCTTAGTTTTTGAGATTTCAACATCATCAAATGTTCACCTTTGGATTGATGACCAAAAATAGTGCCTGCTTGATAGGGTTATTATGAAGATGAAATGAGTGACTGAGGCATAAGTAAAGCACTTAGAAAGTGTTTTAAATGTCTAGCACCTACTAATCATTCACTTAATGTCGGCTACAATTATTACCATTATGTATGTGCTTTTGTTAAATGGCCTCAGATAAGGAGGGAAAAAAACACATGCAGAGATATTCAACTTCACCCTTGCCACTTCTCTCTGCCTTGTCTCCACATGGTATCACACTGATTCTCAGGATGCATCCTGGATCAGAAGGTCAGAAATCAGAAGGCGAGTGACTTCCTGGAGGTCCAGTGATTGAGACTCCGAGCTGCCAATGCAGGGGGTGTGGGTTCGATCCCTGGTTGGGAAACAAAGATTCCCACATGCAATGTGGCACAGCCAAAAAGAAAAATAAATCAGGAGGTAAGTTAGGGCTTCTGCATTTTTACCGAGTCTTCCCCCAGTTCAAACCTGAGTCTGGGGTAGTTGATATCTAAGAAGTTGTGTGGAACTAATAGAAAACTTGGTGGTCAGGTCAGAGCAGACTCTGCAGCTGGACAGCCTGGCTTCTCATCCCAGCGCTGCCATTTCCCAGCTCTGTGCCCTCAGTAATAACATGTTACTTATCCTGCTGTTCCTCAGTTTCCCATCTGGAAAATGGACTTGATGGTACCAGGCACAAGTGAGTTAATACATGTAAAGTTCATAGGACAGCACCTAATCCATAGTGTGGCTATAGTAAACAAGCTTAGCTTTGTCAAGTACTTATATAATTTTTGGGCACATCCCATTGGCTAGGACCTGGGCATTTGGCCAAACCTAGGTGTACAGGTGGCTAGGAAATGGTGCTTTTCTTCTGTTATTAAAGAGGAAAAGAGGTCTGAAGACTGGTGGCTCAAGTGGTAAAGATTCTGCCTGCCAATCCTGGGGACATGGGTTTGATCCTTGGGTTGGGAAGATCCCCTGGAGAAGGAAACAACAACCCACTCGAGTATTCTTGCCTGGGAAAGTGAAGTTGCTCAGTCGTGTCCGACTCTCAGTGACCCCATGGACTGCAGCCTACCAGGGTCCTCTATCCATGGGATTTCCCAGGCAAGAATACTTGAGTATTGGACTGCAGCACTCCAGGCTTCCCTGTTCATCACCAACTCCTGGAGCTTGCTCAAACTCATGTTCATCGAGTCAGTGATGCCATCCAACCATCTCATCCTCTGTCATCCCCTTCTCCTGCCTTCAATCTTTCCCAGCATCAGGGTCTTTTCCAGTGAGTCAGATCTTTGCATCAGGTGGCCAAAGTATTGGAGTTTCAGCTTCAGCATCAGTCCTTCCAATGAGTATTCAGGACTGATTTCCTTTAGGATGGACTGGCTGGATCTCCTTGCTGTCCAAGGGACTTTCAAGAGTCTTCTCCAACACTGCAGTTCAAAAGCATAAATTCTTTGGCGCTCAGATTTCTTTATAGTCCAACTCTCACATCCATACGTGACTACTGGAAAAACGATAGCTTTGACTAGGCGGACCTTTGTCAGTAATGTCTCTGCTTTCTAATATACTGTCTAGGTTGGTCATAACTTTTCTTGCAAAGAGCAAGCGTCTTTTAATTTCATTCCTGCAGTTATCATCTGCAGTGATTTTGGAGTCCAAAATTCATTGCTGGGTAGGGAGGATCATAAGATACCCAGCCACTGGGATGGTCCTTTTTTCTTGGGTCTCTAGCCAGTCTGCCTTTCCCTTTTCACCTTTCAGAGTCCTCTATGGTTGCTGCTTTTGTTATTTCCAGGGTTTATAGTTGTACTTGGACAGACAAATCTATACCATTTTGTCTGGACCAAAAGCCCACCAGAAAGTCTATTTTAAAAGGCAGTGTTGTTGTAAATATTCTCCAACCAATCCTTGAAGGACCTGAAACATTCACTGAACAAATGTTGTTGAGCACTTACTATGTGTCAGGAAGTGTCATGGAGATAAAAAATGAACAAAGTATATTTGGTGCCTTCCCTCGTAGAGGGGACTGACTGTTCAGTAGAATGGGGAATTATTTCATAGTAAAAGTTATACTTGGAGGCCAAAATGGTACCACTTATAAAGAACACTTTATCATCTCTGTATCTTCCACTGTAGGGTCAATACAACAAAGACCAGGAGCACGTTATGGCTAGAGGTGCAAAGAAGAGTGCTGACTTCAGAATGACAGTGAAAATAGTAGCCCAGAAAGCATTGCCAAGGAACAGAATCCTGCAGTGTTTACCAAAGAAGAACATGAGCTACATGGGTTGGTCAAAGGAATGGACTTGAGAGTCCTGGTCCTGACAGTAGGTAGAAGCTCAGGCCAATTCTCATCACCTCCCAGAAACACGCTGGGGAGAGATGTAGAGGATGGTTTGATTAGTCCAGAAGTTGTTTGGACAGTAATAAGAAACATGTACAGGAGACAATTAAGGCTGTGTTTCACACAACTAATAAGAAGCCAAATTGGGACAAAAATATCATCTCTGATATTGAGTCATGGAACAGTGTTTTTATCTAACAACTCCCTTTGCTATGGTGATGTTCCTACCTTCAAAATAAAGCTGTGGGGCAATTGGCCATAAAATAAACAGTGGATTCAGAGTGTTGTGGAGATGCTCAAAATCTTTAGACTCTCTAGTTTCTTCAGGGTTCCCTAAAGGCTTGAAGCGCAGGCATCCTTACTAAGCTGAACAGGTAACCTGAAAGGGGTTTTAATAATGATTAGTGTATTATGAGAGAATTGTCTGATTCAGGTTATAATATCTGTGTGTTTGTGAGCATCTGCAATATAATCACTGTCTCACAGAAACACTTGAGAGGTTGTTTCAAGGGCCAATGATTGATGCCTGTGGTCTACTGAGCTGTAATAGTTTTCATGATGATTGGGAAAATCAGAGCACATCTATAAATGCAAAAGTAGTCCCAGCATCTTCAAATATTTGAATATTTGTAAAGTCAGTTAATTCAATAAGAGGCCCTAGACCTCTTTTTCTTGAATATTTTCTTCAAATTGATAATTAGATTATATTGAATACAATTTTTGTTGCATTCCAATAAGATTAGTGCCCTTTCTTGGCCTGTGTACTTGTTCTAGTGTATTTATCTTCATTTGGAAAAATTTTTATTATTGCTATTTCTTTTTACTCATTATTCATTTTTCTACAAGGTATTTTTATTTATACATAACCATTCCACATGTAAATTTCTGGTACTAAAATTTTATTTTCTGAAATATTAAAGCTGCTTAATTTTCTGAACTTTAATCTTAAAGTTATTGAAATGAAACAAGTTTAAAACAGGATAGAGGACATAATGTACCAAGTAGAATTTTCAGAGATACGAGTTTGGTATATACTTTTACATAGCATCAACAAAGCATTCCAATAGTTTTGGTCATTTGTAGTTATTATCAGAAGTAAATCAAGATATTCAGCTGCCCAGTGTACCCCCATTTAAAAAAAATTTTTGGCCGCACCAAGTGCCTTGTAGGGTCTTAGTTCTTAGGCAAGGGACGGAACCCAGCGCCCTCGGCAGTGGAAGCACAGAGTCCTAACCATTGGACTGCCAGGGGATTCCCTGTACCCCCATTTTGAAAGTGCATGACTAAAATCATGGGCGGTAGCAAGAACGGCAGAGACCAAGCTGCCTGGAGCCCATTCTCTAGTGCAGATGATCAGTTGTAACAGACCCTGTGGTCCCTCAGTTCAGTTGAGTTGCTCAGGAGATATGGATTCAGGATTGGGAAGATCCCCTGGAGAAGGAAATGGCACCCCACTCCAGTATTATTGCCTGGGAAATCCCATGGACAGAAAAACCCAGTGGGCTACAGTCCATGGGGTCACAAAAGAACCCGACATGACTTAGTGACTAAAAATAAAAACAACCTGGATTCTTAATCAGGGCAAGAGGGCTCTGAAGTATGAGAGAGAGAGGAGTCTATGTTGGAAGTCAAATTTGCTGCAAAGGAACAAAAATGATGGGATGAAAAAGGATCAGGAAAGAAAGGAGGGAGGAAGGGAGGGAGGGAAAGGAAGGAAAGAAGGGAAAACGAAAATGGTTAACCAATCAGTGTCACACTGACCTGATTTCTCAACTAAAGTCTTTGGGGTTTTGTTTGTTGTCATTGTTATTTGTTTTTATTGAAGTATAGTTGATTTACAATGTCCTGTTAATTTCAGATGTACAGTACAATCATTCATATGTATGTGTACATATATATGCATGTATGTATATGTACTCTTTTTCAGATCTTTTCCCTTATTGATTATTATAAAATCTATAGAGGTTAGGGCTTCCTAATGGCTCAGTGGTAAAGAATCCGCTTGCCAAAGCAGGAGACAAAGGTTTTATCCCTGGTCTGGTAAGATCCCACATGCATAGGGCAACTAAGCCTGTGCGCGACAACTACTGAGCCTGTGCTCTAGAGCCTGGGAGCTGCAACTACTGACCCAGGTGCTACAGCTCCTGAAGCCCGCACACCCTAAAGCTCTTGTGTGTTCTGCAACAGGAGAGGCCACCCCAATGAGAAGCCTGTTCTCTGCAACTAGAGTAGCCCCAGCTCTCTGCAACTAGAGAAAAGCCTGTGCAGCAACAATGACCCAGCACAGCCAAATAAATAATTCTTCTTTTAATATTAAGGTTAGTTCCCTGTGCTATACCCATTGTTGGTTACCCATTTTATATATATAGTAGTGTGTGTATTTAACCAAATTTTGACTTATCCTTAAAGTAGAGAAAAAGCCAATACCCAAGGACATTCCACTGAATAAGAACAATAAAATACTCTTCACAATTTGGCATACCTGGACAGTGGTGGAGTTTCTTTTTTTAACATAAAGCTTCTTTCAGCCAGAAGCTTTTAACCCCACCCACGCCTCCACCCTTAGGCAACAAGGGGACTGGTTGATTATAGGATAAAAAGCATCAAAATGAAACCTCTACCTTTGTATTCTAAGGTAGTGATTCAGAGGTCCCCAAGTGAGTAAAGACATGCATTAAGATGATTCTACCACACTATTTTTTCAGCAAATTGCAAGAAACACTCCTATGAAACCTGTGCAAAAATGCTAGAACAAAACCAGAATGGACTAGAGGATGAAGAGCACACTTTGGAAGAACAAAATTTTACAAAATTTCTTTGATTCTAGATTAAAGAAAATAAGGACTCTACAAAGCAAGAGAAGAATGTCAAATAACCCAAATTCTATCTCTAACTGTCCATATAGTATTTACTAAAACAAGTAAACAAAAGCACTCTAAGAATTTATTTTTTCATCTTTAAAATGTAAAGGAAAACATATGATCAAGTTGTGTAGGAAAGACCTGCCGATATACATTAAACACAGAATTAAGTTCAAATAACTCTGGTAATTATACTTAGAAGGCAGAATCTAAATCTTAAAATCACTAAAAGAAAATCTTGGTGTATAACAATAATTTAACTAATAGTCTGGGACAAAATTCTCAGAGCATGCAAACAAAATGGTGAGGCTGGGGAAAATGGAAAGCAGGATTAGTGCCTTATTTTCCTTCTCTGTCATAAGACATGCTCAATAGAAACGTTAATTCTGTGGTATGATTTTTGCCATATTTTTATTTTTAAATGAGAAAAGCCCTTTTCATTTTCTTAAAACTAAATTCAGGTGATGCAACAGACTAGCTGTATTATAGAGCCTCGCGTATTGTAGAACTGTTACAGAAGAGATCTCTGAGGCTATCTATGAAAATATCTAATGGCCTAACACATTCTATTGTTTCATTTCAGACTCGGAGCAAAATGATGCCAGTCAGCTGAGCCAAGTGTGTACATTCCTCACTCAACCCCAGACAGCTTAATAATGGTTCATTAAGCAGCTAATTAGACTTGCAGTACTTTCAGCCAGGCTCACAGACCCCGCCCAGTCGACACACCTTTGCCATGCTCCTTTCTCTTGGTGCTTCTCACTTGGTTTTGCTGTTTAGAAGTAGCCCAAGAGGGATTTTTATATTCTAGGAAAAACAAGCAAACAACTTTCGTATTTTAAGCATTCTGTTGGTGCAGTGATTTTTGGTTTGTTTTGTTGACTGTGCAGCAAAAGAGGTGCACTAGGGAACTCAGTGATTCCATGACCTAAATCTAAAAGAAGAGACTGAAAATAGTTGGGCAGGTGCCAAAAAGCTACACAGGCAGCACGTGTGCAGGACCATAACTAGTGTGGTTCTTTCATGAAGAACATCTTGCTCTCATGACCTGAAGGAAATCCCAAAGACAGATTCAGACTCCACTTATTTGATTGAGATGATTCGGTATTGCTTGTGGAGAATCCTTGCACTTAGAATTTTGTCCTGGCAAAGGTCAGTTTGTGAACCTCCAGGGTCTGCAAACTGGTCACTTAAATTGAGATTTTGTTCTTGTTTTGAGAATTGTCATAATTGAATTTATTATTTTCTAAATATAGTATTTTATGTATTTCAAGCAAACATTTTATTTACCAATTATCTTTTTTCATCAATCATAATAAAGAAAAAAAATGACACGGACCTCAGAACTGTGGGTGGGATTGCCGTTCATAAGTGCTGACATCTAGTGGTTACACTTTAATAAAGTTCTTTATTAAAGTATTATCCAGGAATTCTTTTCTGCGAGTTCTATCTTAAGTGATTTATTTATTTATTGTCTAAAAGACAATTAATGGTACACATTTTGTTTACACTTTTGTACATTATCTTAATGTGAGTGGGACCGCTTTTATACTTTTTATTTTTTAGCTATTTTTTTAACCAAAGCAAAATAACCTATGTAGTACAAAGTGTTAAAATACAGCATTAAAAAACAGAGTTAAAAAACAGAGATACTAATTCTAATTGGGGCTTTCCTGATGGCTCAGTGGTAAAGAATCCACCTGCAGTGCAGGAGACGAGGGGCCTCAGGTTCAAATCTCTAGGTCAGGAAGATCCTCTGGAGGAGGGCTTGGCAACCCACTCCAGTATTCTTGCCTGAAAAATCCCACAGACAGAAGAACCTGCTGAGCTACAGTACACGGGATCACAAAGCATTGGATGCAACTGAAGTGACTGAGCATGACAATTCTAATTAGGAATGTAATTATCATGGTTTTTTTTTTTTATAATCCACAACTTTGTCTAGAAAATCACACAAACAGATCACTGATTTGAAAGAAATGCATAAATTTGTAGCAAGGCTTTGTAGTTACAAAAAACAAACAAAATTACCAAAGAATGCACAGATTAATGTTTATTTCACCTTTGTGTCATATTTCTGTACGCTTCACTAATGTTACATACAGAAAAAAAAAAAAGAAAAGCAAAACAAATGAAAAACTGAAACCACTAATGTTATCACTAACATTAACTAACATTATCACTAACATTAACCATCACTAACATGTTATCACTAATCACTAATGTTATCATTAGAATCATCAATGTTGTCAAGTAGGGAAACAAAATCTAGCAGCCATCAGCAAGAGTACAACACAGACAATTCTGTAAAAAGAAACAGAACTGCTAGAAAACTGTGCATCATATTCCTTCAAACTAGCAAAATGTGCTCCTGCATACAATGGAATATAAACAGAATTGTTCTCTTGTAAGGCACAGAAATGCAAATTCTTTTTTTTTTTTTACTATTGTAGATGAATCAAATGTGTTTGTAATGGTTAATTAAGCTATTACAGAATGGGCCAGGAACATTATGGATTCTGGAGATGATGCCTACTCGAATTCTTGAAGGACAGTGGACCTAGTGATGTAGACCTAGTGAAAGTCGCTCAGTTGTGTCCCACTCCTTGTGACTCCATGGACTATACAGTCCATGGACTTCTCCAGGCCAGAATACTGGAGTGGGTAGCCTATCTATTCTCCAGGGGATCTTCCCCACCCAGGAATTGAACTGGGGTCTCCTCATTGCAGGCAAATTCTTTACCAACTGAGCTATCAGGGAAGCCCCAGTGGACAGTGGACACTCTAGCCAAAAATTAAAAAAAAATATATAAACACAGAAATACAGGATAAAGGTAACTGAGGCTTCCCTTATTTCTTAACATCATTTAGATGGAAATCAAATTTAAATGCCATCCAATGTGCTTTTGAATAGGCTTTGGTTCAGCTCCCAAATATTGATTGCTTGACACAGTCTCCTATGAGAATACTCAGAAGGTGTCGTCTTAAACAACACACCTACTTTTTACGGTGGAGCCACTCTTAGTAGCTGTGCCTTCATGGGACAGCTATCTTTGGAGGAAGTTCTAACCTTTCCTTGTCTCAGTTCAGTTCAGTTGCTCAGTCATGTCCAACTCTTTGCGACTCCATGAACTGCAGCACGCCAGGCTTCCCTGTCCATCTCCAACTCCTGGAGTCCACCCACACCCATGTCCATTGAGTCACTGATGCCATCCAACCATCTCATCCTCTGTTGTCCCCTTCTCCTGTCCTCAATCTTTCCCAGCATCAGGGTCTTTTCAAATGAGTCAGCTCTTCGCATCAAGTGGCCAAAGTATTGGAGCTTCAGCTTCAACATCAGTCCTTCCAATGAACACCCAGGACTGATCTCCTTTAAGATGGACTGGTTAGATCTCCTTGCAGTCCAAGGGACTCTCAAGAGTCTTCTCCAATACCACAGTTCAAAAGCATCAATTCTTCTGTGCTCAGTCTTCTTTATAGTCTAGTTCTCACATCCATACATGACCACTGGAAAAATCATAGCCTTGACTGCTGTGACTCCATGAACAGCACCCACCAGGCTTCCCTGTCCCTGGGATTCTCCAGGCAAGAACACTGGAGTGGGTTGCGATTTCCTTCCCCAATGCGTGAAAGTGAAGTTGCTCAGTTGTGTCCGACTCTCAGCGACCCCGTGGTCTGCAGCCTACGAGGCTCCCCTGTCCCTGGGATTTTCCAGGCAAGAATACCAAAGTGGGTAGCCATTTCCTTCTCCAATAGCCTTGACTAGATGGACCTTTGTTGACAAAGTAATGTCTCTGCTTTTTAATATGCTGTCTAGGTTGGTCATAACTTTCCTTCCAAGGAGTAAGCGTCTTTTAATTTCATCACTGCAGTCACCATCTGCAGTGATTTTGGAGCCCCCCCAAAAAAGTCTGACACTGTTTCCACCGTTTCCCCATCTATTTGCCATGAACTGATGGTACCGGATGCCATGATCTTAGTTTTCTGAATGTTGAGTTTTAAGCCAGCTTTTTCACTCTCCTCTTTAACTTTCATCAAGAGGCTCTTTAGTTCTTCACTTTCTGCCATAAGGGTGGTGTCATCTGCATATCTGAGGTTATTGATATTTCTCCCAGCAATCTTGATTCCAGCTTGTGCTTCATCCAGCCCAGCATTTCTCATGATGTACTCTGCATATAAGTTAAATAAGCAGGGTGACAATATACAATCTTGATGTGCTCCTTTTCCTATTTGGAACCAGTCTGTTGTTCCATGTCCAGTTCTAACTGTTGCTTCCTGACCTGCATACAGACTTCTCAAGAGGCAGGTCAGGTGGTCTGGTATTCCCATCTCTTCAAGAATTTTCCACAGTTTATTGTGATCCACCCAGTCAAAGGCTTTGGCATAGTCAAGAAAGCAGAGATAGATGTTTTTCTGGAACTCTCTTGCTTTTTTGATGATCCAGCGGATGTTGGCAATTTGATCTCTGGTTCCTCTGTCTTTTCTAAAACCAGCTTGAACATCTGGAAGTTCATGGTTCATGTATTACTGAAGCCTGGCTTGGAGAATTCTGAGCATTACTTTACTAGCGTGTGAGATGAGTACAATTGTGCAATAGTTTGAGCATTCTTTAGCATTGCCTTTCTTTGGGGTTGGAATGAAAACTGACCTTTTCCAGTCCTGTGGCCACTGCTGAGTTTTCCAAATTTGCTGACATATTGAGTGCAGCACTTTCACAGCATCATCTTTCAGGATTTGAAATAGCTCAACTGGAATTCCATCACCTCCACTAGATTTGTTCATAGTGATGCTTCCTAAGGCCCACTTGACTTCACATTCCAGGATGTCTGGCTCTAGGTAAGTATGAGTGATCACACCATCATGATTATCTGGGTCATTAAGATCTTTTTTGTACAGTTCTTCTGTGTATTCTTGCCACCTCTTCTTAACATCTTCTGCTTTTGTTAGGTTCCTACCATTTCTGTCCTTTATTAAGCCCATCTTTGCATGAAATGTTCCCTTGGTATCTCTAATTTTCTTAAAGAAATCTCTAGTCTTTCTCATTCTATTGTTTTCCTCTATTTCTTTGCATTGATCACTGAGGAGGGCTTTCTTATCTTTCCTTGCTATCCCTTGGAACTCTGCATTCAAATGGGTATATCTTTCCTTTTTTCTTTTCTCAGCTCTTTTTAAGGCCTCCTCAGACAGCCATGTTGCTTTTTTGCATTTGTTTTTCTTGGGCATATGCCGGGGTCCAGCCCCAGTGGATCCAGGGAAATTCGAAGGAGAAACGGCTTCGGCGATCAGGATATGATAGCTTTAATTAAATATTAATTAGAGTTATAAAGAGTAATAGAATAAGGATAGCTCATCGAGAAAATTCAGTGGAGAAAAGAGGCTGAATAACTTGGTTTACGTGGAAAGCCAATAAAATTCCAAAATAAGGAATTTACATCACCTATGTAGGCCACAGGCGTCCTCCCGTTCTCCCAAAGGAGAGGAGACACTAAGGCCTCCCCAGTCAGATCTTAGAAGCCCAGGCATAATTAGTAGGCTTGACGAGCCTCCACGTTCCAGATGGGGATTCAGCCAGAAGGTGAGAGAAAGAACGACATGAGGAGACCAGTCTTTCAAGGAACTGATCCCATTTTTTATTTTTCCAGGGTCTGTTTTTATACACTGAGATGTTATACAAAAGTCACGCGGGGTCAGCAGTCCTGACTTTTATTAAAGTCAGGTGCTTCATACAAATGTATACAGAGGTCTTAGGGGTGTTACATCATCTTCTGGCCAGGGGGCATGCTGACAACTTATGACCCTCTCCTTGTGACAGCAGTCAGTCAACCAGAACACTTATTTCTCCAGGGGTGATTATTCTTAAAACAAATGCCACCTTCCGAAGGCACCAGATAAAGTTACATTCTTATAGGGTGAGGGTGTAGTGGGTTTTAATTAAGGAAAGAATTTGCTTAGCCTAAGGTCTAACGTGATTAATATCAAAGGTTAATACTTATTTCTTCTATATATTCATTAATGTGTATAAGGGCAGGGGATATGGAGACTTAGCAGTAAACATTGGCTCAACAAATGAAAAATCCTTCACCAATACAATTTCTAATCAGCCCACTATACTACACTAATAATTTTCTAACTTCTCAAAAGAATCTGTTTTTAGAAGGTTTAAAGCATCTCGTGCCTCTCACGGTTGGGAGGCTGTGAACAATCACATGTGGCCAGACAAGCCTGTCAGGCGAGCTAGAGAACCTTCAGAGGAGTTTGTAGATTGAAACACTCCTATCACACCCAGGAATTATTATTAACTGGAGCTCTAAGTTAACTCCTTCTCCGAAAGAGGTGGTGGGGGACAGCCCCCCGTAAAGTCAGAGGTGTAGGTGAGAGCACAAAGTAGTAAAGTAGGCAGTCTCTGGTTTTGGGGGTAGATGCTCGAGAATTTCCAGGAGGACTCCTGAGGCTCAATCCCGCCTTTCCGTATGTTGAACCTCCTTCCTCATGACCTTTGCCACAGGCGGAGGTCCTCATGCTGGCTCCTGGCAGGCATGGTCTTGATTCCTGTCTCCTGTACAATGTCATGAACCTCCATCCATAGTTCATCAGGGACTCTGTCTATCAGATCTAGTCCCTTAAATCTATTTCTCACTTCCACTGTATAGTCATAATGGATTTGATTTAGGTCATACTTGAATGGTCTAGTGGTTTTCCCTAGTTTCTTCAATTTCAGTCTGCATTTGGCAATAAGGAGTTCATGATCTGAGCCACAGTCAGCTCCCGGTCTTGTTTCTGCTGACTGTATAGAGCTTCTCCATCCTTGGCTGCAAAGAATATAATCAATCTGATTGTCTACCCTCCCTATTATGTGTAACAGTGTCTCTCTTTTCACAGTCAAGAGTCCATATTGCTATTTTATCAGCTTTAGCTCTAACATTAACAGCAGCACCACATATATTATCACTGTGAAAAGTGAAAGTGAAGTCGCTCAGTCGTGCCCAACTCTTTGTGACCCCATGGATAGTAGCCTGCACCAAGCTCCAACATTCATGGGATTTTCAAGGCAAGAGTACTGGAGTGGGTTGCCATTTCCTTCTCCAGGGAATCTTCCCAACCCAGGGATCGAACCCAGGTCTCTCACATTGTAGACAGATGCTTTACCGTCTGAGCCACCAGGGAAGTCAGTAATCATCAAAAGATTCTTCAATAAGGTACAGCAGCATCTGTAGCCAAAAGCGATTGAGATCACTTCACCTCTGCTGTTTGTTCAGTGTAATTAGCCATCATCCTCCTTGTTTGTTTTTCTCATCTTTCCACATAGGCTTAATTCCATCCTTAAAAAGTGAGTATTCACAGCTGGACATTAAATTACTAGGCAACTGGATATGGTTGTACAGAGCCCAAAAGCCTTCAAGAGTATCAAACTTAGAGATCAGCTGAAGGTTTGCTTTTGCCAAGTTTTGCTTTTATCATTTTTAAAAAGCCAGAGTGCCCATCTGTTCTGTAAGGGATGTTTCATATATTGTTCTGGATTAGCCACCTCCTGATAGATTTCTCTTTTCTCTGCAGGTAGGAATTAGGAGTAGAGGTGGTTTCTGGTTCCACAGTCACCATCTTAGATCCCTCTCCATAATAAGTTATTTTAAAAGTACTTCAAAGCATGGGTTATTTTATTTCTCCTTATAAAACTCTGTATTTCAAATGCTTTGGTTAAGAAAAACCAGTCTAAAACTTTGAAACTAAACACAGGCTTTTCAATCTTCTCCCCCATGCAACTATGCCCTTCACAGTATGGTGCTTTCTCTTCATAACATCCTGCTCGATGCAGTGATTTTCAGGAGGGTCATGGAGGAGAGGTGAGTCCTAGGGTGCAGGTGAGGAGTTTCCTGAACCTCTTGAAACACTAGTTTTAAGTCAGTCTTTAGTTACTGCTTTTGAATGTGGATAGCAGTGCTGGATAGTCATGATACTTAAATTTGTTGAAATTTCCTGGAAGCTTAGATCGCATACTATTTTGGTGATTTAAAAAAAAGATCACTTAGAATAAAAACATACACTTATTAGGCATGTGCCCAGACTAGCCCTAGGGATACAACATGAATTATTGTGAACCTTAACACTGAGAAATCTTAAGATCAGGAAGCCAAATGTGTCATAAAATAATTTCGATTTAGTATGAGAGGTAATGCGTTGGAATTCCAGTAGAACTATTCAAAACCCAAAAGGAGGATGCCATCAAGGTGTTGCATTCAATATGTCAGCAAATCTGGAAGACCCAGCAGTGGCTACAGAACTGGAAAAGGTCAATCCTCGTCTCAATTCCCAAGGGTAGTATCAAAGAATGTGCTAACCATTGGACAATCGCACTCATCTCCCATGCTAGTAAGGTCATGCTTAAAATCTTGCATGCTAGGCTTCAGCATTATGCAAACCAAGAACTTCCAGATGTTCAAGCTGGGTTTAGAAAAGGAAGAGGAACCAGAGATCAAATTGCCAACATTTGCTGAATCATAGAGAAAGCTAGGGAATTCCAGAAAAACATCTACCTCTGTTTCATCAACTACACCATTTGACTACAGCATTTGACTGCGTGGATCATAATAAATTGTGGAAAGCTCTTATGGAGATGGGAATACCAGACCACCTTACCTGTCTCCTGAGAAAGCTGTATGCGGGTCAAGAAGCAACAGTTAGAACCCTATATGGAACAACTGATTTGTTCAAGGTTGAGAAAGGAGTACGACAGTACTGTCTGCTGTCACCCTGTTTGTTTAATCTATACGCTGAGCACATTATGAGAAATGCCAGGCTGGATGACTTACAAGCTGGAATCAAGATAGGTGGGAGAAACATCAACAACCTCAGATATGCAGACGATACCACTCTAATGGCAGAAAGTGAAGAGGAACTAAAGAGCCTCTTGATGAGGGTGAGGGAAGAGTGTGAAAGACCAAGCTTACAACTAAATATTAAAAAAAAGTAAGTTCGTGGCATCCGGCCCCATTACTTCATGGCAGATAGAGGGGGGAAAGGTGGAAGTAGTGACAGATTTCCTCTTCTTGGGCTCTAAAATCACTGTGGATGGTGACTATGGCCATGAAATCAGAAGATGTTTTCTTTTTGGCAGGAAAGTTATAACAAACCTAGACTGTGTATTGAAAAGCAAAGACATTACTCTGCTGACAAAGGTCCATATAGTCAAGGCTATGGTCTTCCCAGTGGTCACATACAGTTGTGAGACCTGGACCATAAAGAAGGCAGAATGCTGAAGAATTGATGTCTTTGAACTGTGGTGCTGGAGAAGACCCCTGAGAGTCCCTTGGACAGCAAGGAGATCAAACCAGACAATCCTAAAGGAAATCAACCCTGAATATTCATTGGAGAACTGACGCTGAAGCTGAAACTCCAGTGTTTTGGTCATCTGTTGTGAACAGCTGACTCACTGGAAAAGTCCCTGATGCTGGGAAAGATTGAGGACAGAAGAGGGCGTCAGAGGATGAGATGGCTGGATGGCATCACTGATGCAATGTACATGAACTTGGGCAAACTCTGGGAGATGGTAAGGGACAGGGAGGCCTGGGGTGCTCCAGTCCATGAGGTTGCAAAGAGTCAGACATGACAGGATGACTGAACAACAACAGCAAATGAAAGGTAAAACTTTTGACTGTGCAAAGCACAAGGAGAAAATTATCTGAGAGATGGAAAATCTTTACAAAGAAGTGATCTATAAGCCAGGTTTTGAAAATTATTTATGAATTACCTAGGTGACAAAACAGGCATTCCAGACAGGCCATTAGCCATTCAATAAATATTTATTGAGTGTCTACCATGTAGTAGGTGCCTCATGGGGTATAACATGCAAAGGCTGGAGATATAAGTGATATTTTAGAATATGTTATTGCCAAAGCAAAAATATAATAAATAGATGGAGCAGTAGGAAATGAAGGTGTGAACTGAGGAAAGATATATCCAAATTCATATCCCATATCCACCACACTTACTTGGTCTATGCTGCTGCTGCCGCCAAGTTGCTTCAGTCGTGTCCGACTCTGTGTGATCCCATAGATGGCAGCCCACCAGGCTCCCCTGTCCCTGGGATTCTCCAGGCAAGAACACTGGAGTGGGTTGCCACTTCCTTCTCCAATGCATGAAAGTGAAAAGTGAAAGTGAAGTCGCTCAGTCATGCCCGACTCTTAGCAACCCCATGAACTGCAGCCTACCAGGCTCCTCCATCCATGGGATTTTCCAGGCAAGAGTACTGGAGTGGGTTGCCATTGCCTTCTCCGTACCTGGTCTATAGACATCAGCAAATAACATAAGCTCATTAAATATCAGCTCTCCCATCCGAACAATATAAGAAAGACTTTATTAGGTTATTAGGAAAGTTAAATGAGCTTATAGTTGTAATAGTTCATGGCATCAAATAAGGACTAAAATATTAATTATTATATCTATCATCTTTTGCTGAATAATAACTACAAAATATTTGTGGCCTACAATAATTGGCATTTATTTTCATGTTCATTGAGTCTGCAGGTCAACTGGTGATCAACTGATCTAGACTGTGGTTGGCCAGGAAGTTCTGCTTCAGGCTTGTCTGCTTAACCCACATATCTCATTCTGGGCTCAGATTTCAGGAACAAAGGCAATCAGGGTATGTTCTTAGAGTGATGGCAGAAGCACAAGCCCAACCATGCAAGCTCCTTTCAAGCCTCTATTCATGCCACATTCCTAACATACCTTTAGTCAAAGTAATCACATGGCTAAGTCAAAAGTCAGGGCGGGAAAGCACTCTATGCTTTCATGGAAAAATGACAAGGATGTGGATGTATAATACAGAAAGGAATAAGGTTTGGCAGTGATTTACTTTGTTATATATATATATTTTTTTTTAATAGCAAAGGCCTTATGTATCATCCTAAGGAGTTTGAACTTCATTCTTCAGGTAATGGGAAAACACTTGATCAAACCTGTGATTTTATTTATTTATTTTGGATATTTATTTTATTTGGCTGTGCTGGGCCTTAGTTGTGGCACGTGGGATCTTTCTTTCTTTCTTTTTTTTTTTTTCCATTTTTGGCTATGCTTGGTCTTTGCTATTGCACCGGGGCTTTTCTCTAATTGCAGTGAGCAGGGGCCATTCTCTAGTTGCAGTGTGAGGGCTTCTCATCACAGTAGGTTGTTTTGGAGCATGGACTCTAGGGCACATGGGCTTCAGTAGTTGCTGCATGTGGGGTTAGTAGTTGCAGCTTATGGGCTCCAGAGCACAGGCTCAGTAATTGTAGCTCATGGGCTTAGTTGCCCTACACCAAGTGGGATCTTCCTGGACCAGGAAGGTGTTCCCTGCATTGCAAGGCAGACTCCCAACCACTGAACCACCAGGGAAACCCCCGAGGCAGAATCCTCAATCTTGGTTGCAGCGCATGGGCTCTTTTAGTTGCAGCATTTGGGATGTTTTGTCTCAGTATGTGGGATCCAGTTCCCCAACCAGAAATCAAACCCAGGCCTCCTGCATTGGAGCTGAGAGTCTTAGCCACTGGACCACCAGGGAGGTCCCAAACCTGATTTTAGAACACAGGTTGCCCTGATGTTGTGGAGAAGAGAACTGAAGACAAATATGACTAAAAGCAGAAATACCCTGACTAAATACAAATAATACGTTGTAGTGATTTCTTAAAGATGACAAAAGCCTGAGCTAGAGTGGTGCCTTGGCCTGCATCGAGGCAAGAGATTCCATTGAATAAAAAGAAGACAGTAATACAGTAGGCTAAATCCTGGGGCTGAATCTTGAAGAATTTATTAATTTTATTTTATTGCTTTGTTCTTTAAAATTACTGAATAAATCTGACCAGAGCAGTTCTTCAGGCCATGGAATTTAGACTTAATAAATGAGAAGTAATCTTTAATTGCATAAAATAGTCTCCTGTTGGATGATGTAGAAAGTGAACTCAGAGGTTTACTAGAGGCAGCTTATACTGACTTGGTAAGAACCAACTGTTAAGTTATCAAGAATTTTGTGAGCCAGTTGCCTTACATATTAAAAATTAAAATATTGATTTATATTATTAAAAATTAAACTGTATAAACTTACAATACAATATACTGAAAATAAAGATAATTCCTCTGCTTCTAGTCAAGATGAAGTAACAGGAAATGGATTGACTTGTCCCAGGTGGCGCTAGTGGTAAAAAACGCACCTGCCAGTGCAGTAGATGTAAAAGACATGAGTTCAATCCCTGGGTCAGGAAGATCCCCTGGAGGAGGGCATAGCAATCCACTCCAGTATTCTTGGCTGGAGAATCCCATGGACAGAGGAGTCTGGTGGGGTCTCAAAGAGTTGGATGCGACTGAAGCGACTTAGCACACACATGAAAAACAATTTTTTTTAAACTTAGACAAAAATATGAAATAGCAGTTTTCTGGACATTGGACATCTGGTAACAAAAGACAGTGATCCCCAAGGGATGAGAAACAAATGAAAAGAAGCCTTCAAGTGGCCCCAGCTTACTGCCCTGAGAAACTTCGCAGCCATGGAGCAGAGAGGGAGCATGCGAGCCCAGGACTCGCTGAGCTGAGGAGACAGACCTGAGGGTCCAGGGATAGATAGCAAGGGAGTCCAGTTCTCAGGCCAATACCATGGGAGAGACCTGCAGGGAGAGAGCATCTTAGAACTCTGGATAGGGTCCTACTGGAATATTATGCAGAGTACCAACCAGTACATGCATGTAAGAAAATAATTTGATCCTGGAGAAACAACTATCTGAAAGGATTACAGGAAATAGTAGTCTGTGCTCACACATGATCTGAAATAGTGCCTGTTCCCACAGCTGGAAAAACTCATAATTTGGATAAAATACTCAGAAAGGCCTTCCCTTGGTACTAGGGAACATCCAAATCTAGACAAAACACTGCTCTGGCCTCACCTTAAAAACCCTGAAAATTGAGGCCCAAAAGGAACAAACCATTTTCAAATAACTACATCTCAGAACGGAGAAGGCAATGGCACTCCACTCCAGTACTTTTGCCTGGAAAATCCCAGGGGCAGAGGAGCCTGGTAGGCTGCAGTCCATGGGGTCGCTAAGAGTTGGACATGACTGAGCGACTTCGCTTTCACTTTTCACTCCAGTGTTCTTGCCTGGAGAATCCCAGGGACGGGGGAGCCTGGTGGGCTGCCGTCTATGGAGTTGCACAAAGTCGGACACGACTGAAGCGACTTAGCAGCAGCAGCAGCACATCTCAGAAAAAGCTTAAGAAGATGTACAGGAGTACATCAATATGCTGCACTCAACAAAGTAAAATTCAGAATGTCTAACCCAAGATTACAGGATTGCAAAGAATTAGGAAAACAGGAGCCGGAGAAAGAAAAATTAATCAATTAAAGCCAACTCAGAACATACAGAGTTCATAGTTGGCAGAAAAACTATAAAACTTATTTATTTTAGCTATATTCCATGTGCTCAACATTTAAGTTCAAATACAGACATTAGGAAGTTGGTGAAGTTGAATACATAGCAATAGAAATAAAACCCAAAGAGTGAAAATAAAATTTTTTAATGAAATGAGCATCACTGAATTTGGAGATAGAAACAACCCCAATATCAATCAGTAGGTAGGTGGATAAACAAAGTATAGTATGTTCATACAATGAATTTGGCTCAGCAGTGAAAAGGATAAGTTATTGATGTGTACAATATGGGTGAATCTCAAAATAATTAGTCTCTGAGAGAAGTATCATAACGAAAGGGTATACATTGTATGATTCTACCCATATAAAGTTCTAGAAAATCCAAATTATAGTGGCAGCAGTTATCATTGATTGCCTGAGGAACAGAGTAAGGATGGGAGGGGCAGAAGGAAGGGATTACAAAAGGGTACAAGGGAAGTTTGGGGGGTGATGGATATTCTATTGATGGTTTCATGGGTACATAAATATATCAAAAATTATCAAGTTGTACACTTTACACATGTGCTTTTTATTTTATGTCAATTAGACCTCAGTTAAAAAAAGTCTGACCCACAGTGGTGATTGAGTAAAATTTAGCTGTATTGAACACACACACACACAGATAAGAAATATTTAGAACTTATCATTTCCTAATTATTTTTCCACATTCTGTTGTCATCTATGTTCTTGGGATTACTGTTTACACATATTGTATCAGTATGGTGACATATGATATTGTGCCGCTTTTCATCTCTGCACAATTCCACATTCACTGATATCATGCTGGTAGCTTGAAATGGGTCATGTTGGGAACATATACCTCACAGAAATTGTCAATTGCTGCAAATCACGGCCACCCACCTTCCACCCCACCCCCACCCCAATTCCAAGAGCTGTAGTTAGTTAGAGATGCAGGTCTAAAACCAGGTATTCTGTTCCTAAGTCCAGGGATCCTTT
The DNA here is from genome assembly GCF_029378745.1 of Bos indicus. NCBI lineage: Eukaryota > Metazoa > Chordata > Mammalia > Artiodactyla > Bovidae > Bos > Bos indicus. The sequence continues at coordinate 45,367,756 of NC_091768.1, forward strand.
CACCAAACCATGCTATGCATCTCACCAGCATACCCAGAAACTGCTCAGAGACACACAGGGGAGTGGCAGACTGAAGCTGAGACTTAAAGGGCCATTTCCTCCGCCTTCCAGCCCGAGGAGCAGCATGAGTTAACACTGTGAGGCACAAGACATTTTCTTCACTGTTTCCTCTCGTTTTCACTTCTTCCCTACTCCCTTAACTCCCTTTCCACCTTCTTTTCATCTGATAAAGAAACAGATCTGCTCTCAGACAGCAGTGCTTAACAAAAAGGGATACCTTATTTATAGTGGAATTTCAGCAATCTCAGAAAATGATTTTTTCTTTTAGCAAGGGTTCTTCCCAACACTTCTTGATGGTAATATATGAATATGTCAGCTATATTTCTGCTCCCAAATAGGACATATAATTTAACGATGAAATTTATGCATTTCCACAGTTTATTTGAAATCTGGATTTTACCAGAAAATCCACATATGCCAAATTTCTGTCTTCGCAAGCCTGTGTGTATAACAAATAGAGTTAAATTAGTTAGTTAAATGTTAATCATTTTGTTGTGTCCAAATCATTGTTTCCCCATGGACTGTAACCCTCCAGGCTCCTCTTTCCATGGAATTCTCCAGGCAAGAGTACTGGAGTGGATGGCCATTCCTTCTCCAGGGGATCTTCCCGACCCATGGATCAAATCCAGGTCTCCTGCATTGCAGGCAGTTTCTTTGCCATTTGAGCCATCAGGGAAACCTGGAGTTAAATAAGGGATCAATCAAATTTCACATTCCTGCCCCCAACAACTATTACTGGAATTCCAGAATCCCTCTGAATTCTTAGGGCATGTTTCACATCAGCTTAGGAAGTCCTCTCAATGCTCTGGGGTTCTGGTTACCTGGTTAATGTGTTTCCCAGGAAGGGAAGCCCCTGAAAGTTGTGCCTGGCACTGTTGCCTCTGTCCAGTATAAGGTAGAATCTATTGAAGGTGTCATCTTTCATTGCTTTCAGAGCTGCCAAATCTGGAGGCGCCAAAGCAGCCCTATATTTTCTATTGCTGGTGATGCCAAGTCATGCTGATCTGTGAAAAGGCAAGTGGAGGATACCCCTCTTCCTGGATTATCTCAAGCTGTGTTCTCCTAGCTCCTAGAGTGCCATATAATACATTCCTTGGAATTTTTGGTAACTTTTCTTTCTGGAGGGTTCCAATAAGAACAAATGTAGTGGAGTCTGGGGACAAGTATCCAAGACACAGAACTTACTGTTTCTTCCATCTTTGGCTTCCCCCTTCAAGGGATGGAGGGGGATTATGCAGGTGTCAGAGATGGCAGGGGAGAAAAGAAAAGTAGAAAAACAAGACAGAAGTCTGGTCCAGACATGTCTAAATGCTGGTTTTGACTCAGTGGGGCTCTGCTACATCCAATAATGTGAATAACCTTTAATTTTTCCTATCATGGTAAAAATTGGTCTCATTTAAGCTCCTTGAACTAATTCTCACCATACTGGTGAGATGTCTGGGTGGCCCATACAGAGGTGGTCCGTGGTTGTTAAAGGAAATTATACAAGTGTTAGATCATATTGCCCAGTAGCTTAGCTTTTGTTTTGTTTTTTTAACTAATGGTCCTTCTCATTCTATCACTGAAACTGGTATTTTTGTTTTTGTGGGAGAAAAATTGAGAAGGGTGCATTCAAACGGCAGGAAGAAATGCACAATAAAGAATCTTTTCCTTTTCCTTCTTTCATATAATGTTAGCATTAACTAAGGTATAGATCCTAGCACATGAAATCAGTTTTACAAAGAGAAAAACGAGGCTCTGAGGGATTCAATGTGTTAAATTCACAAAGTCCTATAAGGCAGAGGAGAACTAAAAGTCTGTGTCCCTTGACTCCTAAATCAGCAGCCAACCCTCTGTGTTGGCTGCTTGCTTATCATTTTATATTATCTACTCAAATCATAAAGTCCAATCTGTTGATAAATATTATGGAGGGAGATCTTTCTGTTATATTTTGATATTTGTTCATGACTGCAACCCATGCAGCTGCTGAGGATTTCCACGTGTACAGCTTTTATGTGGTGGGTATTTGGGAAATCATGAAAGCTTTACAGAATGGTAAAGTAAGAAGTCGAGAGATACCTGGAGTAACAGGCAAATTTGGCCTTGGAGTACAAAATTAAGCAGGGCAAAGGCTAACAAAGTTTTGCCAAGAAAATGCACTGGTCATAGCAAACACCCTCTTCCAACAACACAAGAGAAGACTCTTCACATGGACATCACCAGATGGTCAACACTGAAATCAGATTGATTATATTCTTTGCAGCCAAAGATGGAGAAGCTCTATACAGTCAGCAAAAACTAGAGCAGGAGCTGACTGTGGCTCAGATCATGAACTCCTTATTGCCAAATTCAGACTTAACTTAAAGAAAGTAGGGAAAAACACCAGACCATTCAGGTATGACTTAAATCCCTTATAATTATACAGTGGAAGTGAAAAATAGATTCAAGGGATTAGATATGATAGACAGTGCCTGAAGAACTATGAACAGAGGTTCATGACATTGTACACAAGGCAGTAATCAAGACCATCCCCAAGAAAAAGAAATGCAAAAAGGCAAAATGGTTGCTTGAGGAGGCCTTATAAATAGCTGAGAAAAGAAGAGAAGCTAAAGGTAAAGGAGAAAAGGAAAGATATACCCATTTGAATGCAGAGTTCCAAAGAATAGCAAAGAGAGATAAGAAAGCCTTCCTCAGCAATCAATGCAAAAAAATAGAGGAAAACAACAGAATGGGAAAGACTAGAGATCTCTTCAAGAAAATTAGAGATACCAAGGGAACATTTCATGCAAAAATGGGTTCAATAAAGGACAGAAATGGTATGGACCTAACAGAAGCAGAAGATATTAAGAAGAGGTGGCAAGAATACACAGAAGAACTATATGAAAAAGATCTTCATGACCTAGATACCACGATGGTGTGATCACTGACCTAGAGCCAGACATCCTGGAATGTGAAGTCAAGTGGGCCTTAGGAAGCATCACTACAAACAAAGCTAGTAGAGGGAATGGAATTCCAGTTGAGCTCTTTCAAATCCTAAAAGATGATGCTGTGAAAGTGCTGCATTCAATATGTCAGCAAATTTGGAAAACTCAGCAGTGGCCACAGGACTGGAAAAGGTCAGTTTTCATTCCAATCCCAAAGAAAGGCAATGCTAAAGAATGTTCCACATACTAGCAAAGTAATGCTTAAAATTCTCCAAGCCAGGCTTCAACAGTACATGAGCCATGAAATTCTGGATGTTCAAGCTGGATTTAGAAAAGGCAGAGAAACCAGAGATCAAATTGCTAACATCCGTTGGATCACTGAAAAAGCAAGAGAGTTCCAGAAAAAAAAAAAATCTACTTCTGCTTTATTGACTATGCCAAAGTGTTTGACTGTGTGAATCACAACAAATTGTGGAAAATTCTTGAAGAGATGGGAATACCAGACCACCTGACCTGCCTCCTGAGAAATCTTAATGCAGGTCAAGAAGCAGAAGTTAGAACTGGACATGGAACAACAGACAGGTTCAAAATAGGGAAAGGAGGACATTAAGGCTGCATATTGTCACCCTGCTTATTTAACTTATATGCAGAGTACATCATGAGAAATGCTGGGCTAGAAGAAGCACAAGCTGGAATCAAGATTGCTGGGAGAAATATCAATAACCTCAGATATGCAGATGACACCACCCTTATGCCAGAAAGTGAAGAACTGAAGAGCATCTTGATGAAAATGAAAGAGGAAAGTGAAAAAGTTGGCTTAAAGCTCAAATTCAGAAAACTAAGATTATGGCATCCAGTCCAATCACTTCATGGCAATTAGATGGGAAACAATGGAAACAGTGAGAGCCTTTATTTTTTGGGGCTCCAAAATCACTGCCGATGGTGATTGCACCATGAAATTAAAAGACGCTTGTTCTTTGGAAGAAAAGCTACGACCAACCTAGACAGCATATTACAAAGCAGAGACATTACTTTGCGAACAAAGGTCTGTTTAGTCAAAGCTATATTTTTTCCAGTAGTCATGTATGGATGTGAGAGTTGGGCTGTGAAGAAAGCTGAACGCTGAAGAATTGATGCTTTTGAACTGTGGTGTTGGAAATGACTCTTGAGAGTCCCTTGGAATGCAAGGAGATCCAACCAGTTTATCCTAAAGAAAATCAGTCCTGAATATTCATTGGAAGGACTGATGCTGAAGCTGAAAGCCCAATACTTTGGCCACCTTGATGCAAAGAACTGACTCACTAGAAAAGACCCTGATGCTGGGAAAGATTGAAGGTGGGAGGAGAAGGGGATGACAGCGGATGAGGTGGTTGGATGGCATCGCTGACTCAATGGACATGATCGTGAGTAAGCTCCAGGAGTTGGTGATGGACAGGGAAGCCTGGAGTGCTGTAGTCCATGGGGTTGCAAAGAGTCAGACACAACTGAGCGACTGAACTGAGAGAATCTTTCAATAAATCATAAACCCCCAGGAATGCATTATTGTTAAATAGTGTGTTTTTATATCTCCTGTAATTCCCCAGAGGCACATCACTTGAAAATCAAAACTTGGAACGTTTAAAATCATACTTCTAAACTTCTAAAGCTGCAGAAGCAACTGAATGATTTAGTTCAGACAGGGAGTTTGTAGGACTTGGTTCTAATATTAGACAAATCAGTTCCCTCATCTCTTGCTGACCTATTTGTTCATCCATCCAAGTCATTACCCTAATCTCTCTATAGCTTCTGTGTTCTGTACAGTAATTAGCACATATGGGATCCATTTGTTGCAAGCAGTGTCACAGACTGGAGCAGGCAGTCTTTGATAATAAGTTTAAATGCAAACATTTATGAAAAACTTCCTCCCCTAAGAGGAGCAGCAGATCGATTAATTAGAAACAGTTAAGGAGTACATTGCTTCCCAGGTGGTGCTAGCAGTAAAGAACCTGCCTGCCAATGCAGGTAGATGTAAGAGACGTGGGTTCAATCCCTGGTTCAGGAATATTCCCTAGAGGAAGGCAGGGGAACCCACTCCAGTATTCGTGCCTGGAGAATCCCATGGACAGAGGAGTCTGGTGGGCTGCCGTCCATAGGATCGCAGTCAGTCACGACTGAAGAGACTTAGCACACAAGCAAGGTGTACCTTGGCAATGGTTGACAGGCAAGTGCAGAAGTTTCTTCACTCCAGATAGGAATACTGTTCTACAACGTAGCACTGGAAGACCTCTTCGCTGCATGAATGGGTATGTCTGGTACCTTATGGGGTGGGAGGCACTGATTGCAAAACTAGATGGCTGTGCAATGACCATTTTTGAAATTATATATGAAAGCTGTGTTCTGCAGAAGTGGGAACTGTGAACTAGAGAAAATATGTAAATATAATTTTATGTACACATATTTTATACATTCATTATTATAGGTGTGTATGTATATATATTTATATATAGAGAGACATATATTTTATCTGTTTCCTATATCAAATACACACATTTATACTCAGATGGTAAACAGTCTGCCTGTAATGCGGAAGACCAGGGTTTGATCCCTGGATCAGGAAGATCCCCTGGAGAAGGAAATGGCAACCCACTCCAGTATTCTTGCCTGGAAAATCCCATGGACAGAGGAGCCTGGTGGGCTACAGTCCATGGAGTTGCAAAGACTTGCATATGACTGAGCGAATAACGCAGACTGATGATACACATACAGATTTTCTCCACATAACATAGAAAAAAGTTTCTTCTCTTGAATTGTTGCTTAAGTGGCTCTGCTGTGAGGAAGAAAATCAAGGAGGATAATGATACTCCACCTGAGTCTGTCTTATTAATTTGCTCCTCAATCTTTGCAATAAACCCTGCCAAAAACGTTGCTGCTCATAGGGAATGGACATATCATATTCCTTTCCAAAGGACAGTGTCAAAAACAAAACATATATAGCATGGCCTTATCATTCCTTTGAAAAAAGGAGTTGGCCATCTTTAGAAAGTTATTGATATTTCCCTGGTTTTCATTGATAGGCCCTCATCCCAGTACTTTTCTTTAGGCCAAGTAACTCTAATCTTCTAACATTTTTCCTGGCAGAATTTGACAAACTATTTCCCATGGGTCAAATCTGGCTTGTTGTCTATTTAAGAATTTTTTTTAAAAATATTTTAAAATTGTTGTTTAAACATTTTTTTTAGTGAAGGAGAATATGTGCTGGAGAAGAATATAGGGCCTACAAAGGTCTAAAAATATTTACTCTATGGCCCTTTATAGATACAGTTAGTTGATCTCTATTCTAGGAGTTAGCTCCAAGGCCCTAATCATTGCATGGTCAGAATGAAAATCATGATGGTCCAGGCTTGTTTCTTGATAGTCCTAGTTATTAGGCAAGACCTGACTGTGTTAGACAGTAGTATAGTTTCCTCTATATCTCTGACCAGAGAATGAGTCTCTAATCTAGAAAGTTATCCTGTAACCAACAAAGCACAAGTTTGGCAAAAGTACACATGGAGCATTGAACAAGTTTGAACACATCCACATAGTCACATCATACCAGATCCACTGAGGAGGTCAATGAACTTATGTCAGTACCACATTACAGTTGCATCCATGATAATTATGCAGGTGATGTAGCAAAATAAAGTGGGTATATGGTCCATTACTGTTTTTGCTTGCTCATTTGCCAAACTCTTGAACTTCTACTTCCAGTTTCTTTCCACTTAATTGGCCAGCATTGTCAATCTCTGAGGAAAGAGTCTCTGATGATAAGCATCTTACCTCTTATACGCTTGGTTTGTTTCTTTAAGACTGACCTTTATTTAAATTATTTAAAGGTACTTCCTTGGTGGTCCAGTGGCTGGGACTCCAAGCTCCCAGTGCAGGGGGCCTGGGTTGGGGAACTGGGCCAGTTGGGGAACATGCCACAGCTAGGAGTTTGCATGACGCAACTAAGACTCAGTGCAGCCAAGTAAATAAATAAAATGAAATATTTAAAAATATGTAATAAGCGATTATAAGGATTCTGTTTTTACCCTTAAGTAAGAGGTGATTTTCTTCTTGAATGGAAAAAAAACTTTACCCTATATACTCAGCTTACTTGTCTATTTTTCCCAATTGTTTTGGCATCCCTTTATCTATTTTGGATAAAATCAAGACAAAAAGATCTTCTCAACTTATATGCATGTGTACACGCACACACACACACACACACACATTTGTGGTTTTCTTCCTAAAGCCAGTTCATATAAAGTCATTTTTTGTCTTGAGAGAAAAAGTTAAAATGAAATTCCTCACATAAGGATGGGAATAATCATGTCAGATCTTTTCAGTTTTCCCTGTTCCCCGGTTACCTCACTTTCTTTTCATTAAAAAAAAAAATCTCTGGTTCCCTGGGTTAGTGCAAAATAATCAGTAGTGAATTAAGTTATTTGCTTCCAAAATGTCAAGACCATGAGGGCTCCAGAGGACCTAGGTCACAGATGTGACCTCTAGTCAGTGGCCTCCAATTAATGGTGCTCATGACTGTAAGCACTGCAAATGTTAGCTCTTATCTATCCACACAGGATCATTGTTTAAAATGATTATCTCACTATTATTGGCATGCATGGAGTACTTTTGAATTTGAATCAAATTGAATTGAATCAGATCAAAGGGCAGGAAGACCTTACTCTCTGTGCCCTGTTGTTGGCATATGCTTGCCTGCTTCTTCACTTCAAAGTGCTGTTTCTAGTTCTCAAGTCTGAATGCTTTCCCTTTTCTATTTTATTCAGCCTCAGCTTATACCTCAATCCTTTTTGTCCTCAGATTTGACTTTTCCTGTGACTTTTGGATACCTGATATTAAGACCTTTACCGTGCCTCCTCCTGGGCTCTGTGGATGCCAGATTGGCCTCTGTAGTTGCCCGCTGAACTGTGTCTGTGCTGTCACTCCAGCCACTCCTGCCTGATACAATAAAATATGCTTTTCTGTAAAAGCAAACTATCCAAAGTAGAGATCCACATATCCCTGTCCATGGTCCTGAATTGCCACTGTACTAAAACACCATGGTGGTATCGTCTTCTCAGATCTGCCTACATTCCATTTATCTTACTCTCCAGTCTGGTTCATGGTCTTGGCCTCTGAGTTCTATTCTGCCAAGCTTTGGACGTGAGCACTATTTTTAAGTTGTGAAGCACCTCTAGGAGGATGCTATGTGGAGACCCTGAAATAGTGGACTTGGCCTGTATCTGCCACCTGAGTTTATTTTCATTTGATGAAAAGATGTTTAAAACCAAAGGCAATGGCTTGAAAGAAAATGTTGTGTGTGGGTGTAACTCTTAGATCTTTCAGATCTTTTTTCCAAGTTATTTTATTTTCCAATCCCTCTATATTACTCAACACTTTAACTATGCCCTGCCTGGGCTCTGTGTGTCAAGGTACACTGATAGGTTTATATACATAATTATCATTTTGGTACTTTGCACAGGATTTTAATTTTTATTTTTTTGGAACTTTATTTTTGTCACAGGGACAGAGAAAATCTTAGAGCATCTAGATGTTAAATAAGTTTGCCCAGAGAGTTGTGAAACTCGGATAAATGACTATATCATTAATGAAAGCTGATTTCAAAGCCTAATGAACACCACTGAGAATGCTGAGTTGATAAGAATCCAGATATTATAAAAATTTTCCTTTATCTTTAGATAAAGATGATTACAAAGAAGAATAGGTTATATGAGTAGAGAAAGTGAAGTTTTCATTTTAGGCAAACAAATTTGGCCATAAATTGATAATCATAGTAGTTGGGCTAACAATACATGGGGGCTTCTTACATATATTCCCTCTACTTTTGTTCATGTTTGAAAAACATAAAATTTTTTAAAGTTGTTTTAGATAGTTGGATGGAGAAGGCAATGGCACCCCACTCCAGTACTCTTGCCTGGAAAATCCCATGGATGGAGGAGCCTGGTAGGCTGCAGTCCACGGGGTAGCTAGGAGTCAGACACGGCTGAGCAACTTCACTTTCACTTTTCACTTCCATGCATTGGAGAAGGAAATGGCAACCCACTCCAGTGTTCTTGCCTGGAGAATCCCAGGGACGGGGGAGCCTGGTGGGCTGCCATCTCTGGGGTCGCATAGAGTCGGACACGACTGAAGCGACTTAGCAGCAGCAGCAGAGGCAGCAGATAGTTGGAAGTAAGAGACTTTTGAAAAAAATTGTACTACATCTATATGCTAAAATACCAGATACATATTAAATTATTTCTGAGTGTTTTATGTAAATAGGCTTATAATTAAGTCATAGAAACAGAGCTGTTAGAAACATGGGAAATTCTATCAAGTCTGTGTCAAATTCTGTTTAACCAATTCATGAAGTTTTTTTGTTTTGTTTTTAAACTGGCAAGATTAATACTTAATACAACTTGAGATTTTGATTAAAAACTTAAAAAATATAAAGACACGAAGAGTATAAATTTCTTCATATCACCTTAACCTTTCTTCTCCTGATACAATGTCTCTCCTCGGAAGTGACACCTTTATCAGGTTCAGGGTATTATCCTTGACGACTGTTTAAAAAGTGAATTAATATCAGTGTGTAAATTATAAATACATAGTTCTATTATACATATATGTGTTAGCACATTATGCAATGTTTTCCTGACAACTGAATTTTAAACTTAACTGTATTTGGAAGATAGTAATAGTCATTTGAAGGAAATTACTCCCCCATTTAAAATACCTATTTCAACCATTTAAAATACCTATCTTACAACTTGGTCTGTCATCCCACTATTCTAGTGACAAGATTCTGAACCTTGCTGGTATAGAAGAGGGAAAAAAGGATGCAATTTTAAAGATAAAAGAAAATATTTACCACCTATTATTACCACAGTCCATGTAGGTATGACTAATTGTTAGCCTGAGCTAATAAAATATCTGGCAGTATTTTATAAGGAAATACTTCTCCAGTTTTCTGAGAGTCCTGGTACTGAGCCAAAATTAGACCTCCAATCATGGTGAATTTTGCTCTGGTCCATAATTTACAGCCTAACCTGCAGAGTCTGACAACATTGTTCTGGGTCATCCATGTGCTCAGACTGCCTGTCAGTTGTTCTCTGTTAGTTTTGTTGCACATACAATTACTGCAATTACAGCATCAAAGCTCTGTCAGGGACATAAACAATTATCTAATTTGCTTAATGAGGGTGATAGCATAAAGCCACCTCACATTATTGACATGTCAGTGTTTTAAAACGTTACCTGCTCCCTTAAATGCCAGATTATTTTTTCCTCTTGCATTAAAAGTTTTCTTTGTGTTTTTTCCCCATATTTATTGGGATGTGTTGATTTAAGTTTAAGGTGCTCAGTATATTGATTTGATACATTTATAAATTGCAAAATGATTACCACTTCTCTGCCATCACATTGTTACCATTTCTTTTCTGTGGTGATAACATCTGAGATCTACTCTGTTAGCAACATTCAAGTATATGTATGATACCGTGTTGGTAGATTTAATCACCATGCTTAACTGGACATGGGACAACAGACTGGTTCCAAATAGGAAAAGGAGTATGTCAAGGCTGTATATTGTCACCCTGTTTATTTAACTTATATGCAGAGTACATCATGAGAAACTCTGGACTGGAAGAAACACAAGCTGGAATCAAGATTTCTGGGAGAAATATCAATAACCTCAGATATGCAGATGACACCACCCTTATGGCAGAAAGTGAAGAGGAACTCAAAAGCCTCTTGATGAAAGTGAAAGTGGAGAGTGAAAAAATTGGCTTAAAGCTCAACATTCAGAAAATGAAGATCATGGCATCCAGTCCCACCACTTCATGGGAAATAGATGGGAAAACAGTGGAAACAGTGTCAGACTTTATTTTTCTGGGCTCCAAAATCACTGCAGATGGTGACTGCAGCCATGAAATTAAAAGACGCTTACTCCTTGGAAGGAAAGTTATGACCAACCTAGATAGCATATTCAAAAGCAGAGACATTACTTTGCCAACAAAGGTTCGTCTAGTCAAGGCTATGGTTTTTCCAGTGGTCATGTATGGATGTGAGAGTTGGACTGTGAAGAAGGCTGAGTGCTGAAGAATTGATGCTTTTGAACTGTGGTGTTGGAGAAGACTCTTGAGAGTCCCTTGGACTGCAAGGAGATCCAACCAGTCCATTCTGAAGGAGATCAGCCCTGGGATTTCTTTGGAAGGAATGATGCTAAAGCTGAAACTCCAGTACTTTGGCCACCTCATGCGAAGAGTTGACTCATTGGAAAAGACTCTGATGCTGGGAGGGTTTGGGGGCAGGAGGAGAAGGGGACGACAGAGGATGAGATGGCTGGATGGCATCACCGACTCGATGGACGTGAGTTTGAGTGAACTCCGGGAGTTTGTGATGGACAGGGAGGCCTAGCGTGCTGTTGTTCGTGGGGTCGCAAAGAGTTGGACATGACTGAGCAACTGATCTGATCTGATATACTACATCCCCAAACTTGTTAATCTTATAGCTGAAAGTTTGTACCGCTTAACCAAGATCTCTCCCCTTCCCCCCGCCCCACCATCCTCTGGGAACCACCATTCTACTCTCTATTTCTCTGAATTTGTCTGTTTTAGATTCCCCATATAAATGATATTATAGATTATTTGTCTTTCTCAAAACCCCAATTTCTTTGCCTTTGTGTAAGTTACATCACCTCAAACATCACTGAGGCAGCTCAGCAATGGTGTTATAAGATACTGACTTTTTTTTTAAGAAGAGTTTTTTTTTTTGGAGGGGGCCTGTGCTGGGTCTTCGTTGCTGTGTGTGGGCTTTCTCTAGTTGCAGCAAGTGGGGGCTACTCTTTACTGCAGCACTAAGGCTTCTCACTGCAGTGGTTTCTCTTGTTGTGGAGCAGGCTCTCAGGTGCAGGCTCAGCAGTTGTAGCCTGTGGGCTTAGTTGCCCCGAAGCATATGGAATCTTCCGATACCAGGGATTGAACCCATGTCTCCTGCATTGGCAGGTGGATTCTTAGCCACTGGACCACAAAGGAAGTCCAAGGCATTGACTTTTAAATAAATTATGATAGAATTTCTGTGTATATGAAATTGATAAAACCTGGGTAACTTTTCCTGAGGCAGTGTAGCCTCTTATCAATGAGACTTGCTGCTGGGGTGATATTAAAAATATTTTCTACTGAAAATCATATGTCCCTTCCATATCATGGTGGTAGTGGGTTAGTTGCTAAGTCATGTCTGACTCTTGAGACCCCATGGACTGTAGTCCGCCAGGCTTCTCTGTCCATGGATTTCCCGGGAAAGAATACTGGAGTGGATTGCATTTTCTTCTCCAAGGGATCTCCTCAATCCATGGATTGAACCTGAGTCTCTTGCATTGCAGGTGGATTCTTTACCACAGTTGTTTTTCAGTTGCTCAGTCGTGCCCGAGTCTTTGCAACCCTGTGGACTGCAGCACGCTGGGCCTCCCTGTCCCTCACCGTCTCCTGGAGCTTGCTCAAACTCATGTCCATTGAGTCAGTGATGCCATCCAATAATCTCATCCTCCATCATCCCTTCTTCTCCTGCCTTCAATCTTTCCCAGCATCAGGGTCTTTCCCAGTGTGTCAGCTCTTCACATCACATGGCCAAAGTGTTGGAGCTTCAGCCTCAGCATCAGTCTCTCTGGTGAATATTCAGGATTGATTTCCTTTAGGATTGCCTGATTTGATCTCCTTGCAGTCCAAGGGACTCTCAAGAGTCTTCTCCAACACCACAGTTCAAAAGCATCAATTCTTTGATGCTTAGCCTTCTTTATAGTCCAACTCTCACATCTGTACATGAGTACTGGAAAAACCATGGCTTTGACTAGACAGACCTTTGTTGGCAAAGTAATATGCCAGGTTTTAAAATATGCTGTCTAGGTTTGTCATAGCTTTTCTTGCAAGGAGTATACATCTTTAATTTCATGGCTGCAGTCAGCATCTGCAGTGATTTTGGAGCCCAAGAAATAAAGTCTCTCACTGTATCTATTGTTTCCCTATCTATTTGCCATTAAGTGATGGGACCAGGTGCCATGATCATAGTTTTCTGAATGATGAAGTTTAAGCCAGCCTTTTCACTCTCCTCTTTCACCTTCATTAAGAGGCTCTTTAGTTCTTCTTTGCTTTCTGCCATAAGGGTGATGTCATCTGCATATCTGAGGTTATTGATATTTCTCCTGGAAATCTTGATTCCAGCTTGTGCTTCATATAGCCTGGTATTTTGCATGATGTACTCTGTACAGAAGTTAAATAGGCAGGGTGACTATACACAGCCTTGGCATACTCCTTTTCCAGTTTGGAACCAGTCCATTGTTTCATGTCTGGTTCTAACTTTTGATTCTTGGCCTGCATACAGGTTCCATAGGAGGCAGGTAAGGTGGTCTGTTTTTCCCATCTATTTACGAATTTTCCACAATTTGTTGTGATCCACACAGTCAAAGGCTTTAGCCTAGTCACTGAAGTAGAAGTAGATGTTTTTCTGGAATTCTCTTGCTTTTTCTATATTCCAGTGGATGTTAGCAATTTGATCTCTGGTTCCTCTGCCTTTTCTAAATCCAGCTTGAACATCTGGAAGTTCATGGTTCACGTACTGTTGAAGCCTAGCTTGGAGAATTTTAAGCATTACTTTGTTAGCATGTGAGATGAATGCAGTTGTGCGGTAGTTTGAACATTTTTTGACATTGCCTTTCTTTGGAACTGGAATGAAAACTGACCTTTTCTAGTCCTGAGCCAGCAGGAAAGCCCAACTCTTCCATATACAGGGGTGTATTTCCAGAATCAAACCTGTGGTAAGATTTTTATAGGAGGCAATATGTTTTGAACAAGAGGTGGGCTGCCGTCTATGGGGTCGCACAGAATCAGACACGACTGAGGCGACTTAGCAGCAGCAGCCATAGTAGGAAGGAGAGAGTAGTGAGTTAGGTATTTAAAATTCTAGTTTTAGTTTTGCCATAACTAGCCTTGTAGATCTGGACAGCTCATCTAATTTGCTTAGATCTCAATCTCATCTGTCCAATGGAAAGTCTTTTCTGCCTGCAGTGATGCTTTTTTTTTCCATCACCAAGTATTTTTTGAATATTTAAGGCAGTGAGAATGTAGAGATAGAAAGACTACCTCAAAGAAATCACTTAGTGAGAACTTCCTTGGTGGTCCAGTGGTTAAGACTCCAAGCTTCTGATATCTTACAGTGAAGGGTGTCAGGTTTGTGATCTCCAAAGAAGAGAATTTAGCTTCAGGACCAGAGACAATGCTTGGTCACTCAGAGCTTTTGTGTAGCAGAGTTTTATTACAGTCAAAAATGGACAGAGAAAGGTTCAAATATAAGAAGGGGGCAGAGTGTGCCCTGCTTACTAGTTTAGATAAGGCTTTATGTCCTTTTTCCACTGGTTACTAAGAATAGATTTAAAAAATACCTCAAGGTTTTAAAGGTCTTACCAGACCCACTCCTGAAATATAGGTCTTAAAATAACAAGATTAGTTAGAAGGTTCTTAAGAAGGAGAAACATGTCCTGGAGCAAGATATATTGCTGTTATATAATTATTAGTACAAAGTTTAAGGAAAAACATACTCTTAAGCAAGATGAGTTGTTTTGTTGTGTAATCATTAGCTCTAGGCTTAAAGAAAAAAACATCTTATGTGACTAAGAAGAACGAATATGGAAAAAAACATTTCTCCTTTTCTCCTCTTTGAGGGTTCTGGACCCTCTCTCCTCCTCGAGGGCTCTGTACTCCTTATCAACCTACCTAAGAATTTACTCTCTCACTTCCAAGAGCTTCTAATGCAAGGGCCATGGGTTCAATCTCTGGTGAGGGAACTAAGATCTCATATGCCATGGGACATGGCCAAAAAAATATTTAAAAAAAGAAAAAGAAATCAATTTGTGAGGAGGACAGTAAAATAACCTAACGTGGTGATAAAACTGTAATGTATGAAGTGAAAGTATTAGTTGCTCAGTTCTGACTCTCTGTGTGTAGAATAAGCAGTGGGGTCCTAGAAGCCAGACCCCTAACTCATCTAAGGAGTGGCATGAGCTGAGTCTTGAAGAAACAGTAGGAGTTAGGCAAGTAAATGAGGCTGGAAGAACATTTCAAGGAAAGGCAACAGCACATCATAGATGTGATATGTGAGAAACCACTATATATTTAGAGCAGAAGTATTTTGTCATGGTTGGAGTGAGGGGTTCATCTATCAGAATATCAAAAGAAGATGAAGCTGAAAATGGAGCTTTAGAAGAGCCTTTTATGCCATTCCACTAATCTAAACGGTGTCATGAACATGATAAAGACCACTTGATAGTGAATTCTCTGGTAGTTCAGTGGTTAAGACTTCAGGCTTTCAATGTTGAGGGTCAGGGTTCAATCCCTGGTTGGGCAACTAAGATCCCACAAGCTGCATGGCATGGACAAAAAAGACCACTTGACAGACTTTAAGTAGGGGAATGATATGATTAAATATTAGAAAGAGACATATTATAGGAGTATGAAGATTGATTGCAAAGGGTGAGGCCTGCCTCAAGTGAACCAATAGAATACTATAGCAAATATTGAAGAAGAATATCCAAGAGCAAGGGATGAATGCCTAATTGTGGCCATGATAATGGGGATAGAGATAAAAGAATAGATATAAGAAAGACTTAAAGGATGGGATGGAGGAAATGGTGAAGGTGATCCAAAGGTGCAAACTTCAAGCTATATGGTAAATAAGCTTAGGAGATGTAATTTACATCATGGTACAGTTTATACTGCATTTTGTAGTCAAAAGTTGCTAAAAGAGTAGATCTTAAAAGTTTTCATTACAAGAAAAAAGTGTAACTAAAGTGAATAAATGTTAACTAAACTTATGTGGTAGCCATTTTGCAACATACACATATATCAAATCAATAGGTAGTATACCTAAAACTAAAAGTAATGTCAATAGTGTGTCAATAAACCTGGAGGGGGAGAAGTTCTTAAGTTGGGGGGGGTAGTACAATTCAAAGATGATATGTGATTTCTGGCTTATGCATTTGGATGGATGTAGATAAATACTGAGATAAAAAATATGGATAGAATAACAAGATAGTGGACATTTGTTGTTTTTGTGGCTGCCCAGCAGCAGAACTCCTTTCTTTTTGGAGGGCAACTCTCCATAAGTCTTAGCTACAATCAGCACCCACATCTCACCATAGAAGCCAAGTACCAGCTCTGGTGAGGCATCCAGTGTTTGTGTCAGCAGCTAGCAGTTGATAGCAGCCGCGTGGCTGTGGTGCCTGGCATTCATCAGCAGTCACATTGGACTCTTTCTGTGCAGTGATCTGGCTGCTGTCCAGATCCCCATGAAACTGCCTGCTTCCTAAGCCTGGCTGTATGCTTTCTAATGTCTTCCCTTCAGTTTAAATCAGTCAGATAAGTTTCTGATGCTTGCAATTAAGTTCTTTGATGATACTAGCAAATTTGGAGAAAATATTTTTATGTTTCTGTCTAGATAGGGCTTTCTGAACAATGTTACTGGAACTCGCTCTAGCAAGCTCTTAAAAGTGACTTATGACTAACCAGATAATGAGAGAATTCTGGAGAGATTTACCTCAGAGAGGCATGTATTTAGAGTTGGGGATGAGGCATGTGAAAGCCAGGATGTTGGCGGCATCCCTGGGCTATAAAGCTGAAGACAATTGTCTTACCTTTTCCACGAGAGCTCTATTTTCAGAGAATAGAGACAAGGACCCTTTTCCATCCCACCTGAGAACCCAGGACCCTTTCCATCCCACCTCTAAAGAGACTTTCTGAAGGAAAGGGAACAGCTACCTGATTCCTTTATATAAATGTAGTAGTAGTAGTAGTGTTAGTTGCTCAGTTGTGTTCAACTCTTTGCAGTCCCATAGACTATAGCCCACCAGGCTCCTTTGTCCAAGGAATTCTCCAGGCAAGAATATTAGAGTGGGTAGCCATTCCCTTCTCCAGGGGATCTTTCTGACGCAAAGCCTGAACCCAGGTCTTCTGCACCACAGGCTGATTCTTTACCATTTGAGCCACCAGGGAAGACCTATGTAAATGTACTGATTGCTTTTTGTTGGTGGTGGGAACTTCTTTCCTCCAACACAATCCCTCTATTTGTAGAGTAATATCTGGCTTTTGCTGTATTACCCCAGGGGAAGGAATAGGGACATGGGGAACCACAGGGTGGTTATTTGCTTTTTGTTAAATTAAAAAAAAATTATTGAGGCATACTTGCTTTACAATTGTGGTTAGTTTCTCCCTGGTTAGTTTCTTCTGACAAAGTTAATCAACTATATGTGTACATATATAGAGAGAGCTCCCTCTGAGAGCTCCCTTCCACCGCGCTCCCTATTCTTTTGTTTTTAAGTGAATAATAAGGCTCTGTCTCTACTTTAGAAACTTCATGTGTGTGTGTGTGTGTATGTGTGTGTGTGTGTATGTGTGTGTGTGTGTATGTGTGTGTATTCAGGATAATATTAACAAACAAGGAAAGAGAGGAAGAAATAGTAAGTGTGTTCATGTATCTTAGAGACATTAGTGGACTGAAGATAGCAATTTTCAGATGATCATAGAGTAATGACTAGGGGACTAAAATTTTGAAGTGGCGGCAAAAGATAAGAAATGGGTTAAAGTTTTACTAAGAAAAAAGTTGTACTGGTAGAGAACTGATAGTTGGAGAGAAACAGGAGCAGAGAACTAAAGGCTTACCACTTGGAGGATGCACATCCTCAGGGACAGGGTCTAATCCAACTAGTCAGGAAATTAGAATAGGAATAATTTCCCTCCTGAGCCTCATTCTTGCCAACAAGTATTTGTGCGCCTACACTTGCCAAGTACTATGATAGGTCCTGAAGATATAGCCATGAGCAAAAATAAACAAAGGTCCTGCCCTCACAGATCATACATTCTACTGTGGGAAGATTAAATAAACAACTCTGTGTGTCAGGCAGAAATAAATATGATAAAAAGTAAGATGAATGATCTTGAAAATGACAGGAGGAGTCAGACAGGTATTGTTTAAAGATAAACTGGGGCATGTTAAAATTTTTAAGGGTTTATTTGAGCAAAAATCCATTCAAATTGGGTAGCATTCAACTGGAAGTGGTTAGAAGTGCTCCACTAAGAGGAGCTGGGGCAAGACTTTAATAGAGAAGACATGAAAGCTAAGCAAGGAAATTATATGATGGCTATAGGTTGAGTGGTTGCCTTATTTGGGGAAGCCTAGTTGGTTATTTGTGATTGGCTGTTCTTAGGTTTTGCGATCTTAAAATTGAGAAACTAACAGGCTTAGTATGTGTTCAGTAAATTAAAATGTGCATGTCTTAATTGTTTTCTGTCAAGTATTTCACCTCTCTCTTATCTCCACCACCAGCTTTCACTTTCTCTTTTCTTAAAGACAAAGATAGCACCTTAAATTTAGCCAGTGTTTCCTTCAGCATGAAACACACATTCTGCCCTTGTTCCATCTATTGAGCACATGATGAACTAGGGATTTGGAGAAATAAAGAGGTGTCAGAAGGATGAAAAGCTTCCTTTTAGCCTTACAGTCTGATGATATCTTCCAAAAATGTTTAAAGTTATAATCAACTCAATTATAAAAAGCTGTTCAGAAAAGAATAGCTAATAGAGAAGCTATTCCGTTATTATATTAGAATAGCTATACTAGAATAGTGCTAGCCTACTGGCACTTCCCTGAGCAACATTGTAAGAGGTTCATAGGCATGTGGGTCTCTCACTGAGAATCTGACTTCTTCCCACCCTCAATACTCCTGGGAACACCCCTTCCAGAAATGAGGTGTTCAGAGCCATCTAATTCGATAACAGAAAGCTTGGGACAGCAGGTTCTGTTAGATCACCTCAGCTTACTTTTTTTTTTTTTTAACCCTCCCACCCCTGCCCCAAATACTAAGGTATTCATTCAATTAATCAAGAATTCTTGGGGGTGTGATAGTGCTAAAAATGAAGAATTCAAGAGACAAATGCAAGGCTGGGGAAAAAAGCAAAAACAATTAAAAGAAGAAAAAAATAAAAAATTTGGAAGAATAGATGTCAGGGTTGTGCCAAGTAAGGATGTTATTTTCCAGACACAGACATAGGGTTGAATAAATAAGTCTATTCCTCTATATTGGCCAAAATTATTTTGCATCTCTCAGCTTCTACCTTTTGAGGAACTATAATACATCTCCCATGCACATGGTTTCTAAGAAAACAGCCTATTTAAATAGTTTGACCCTGTGCCTTGATCCAGGAATGAGCCATCAAGAAAAGCTGTAAAATGTGAGATCATGTTTCCCACCATGAAATGCAGAATGAAATGAGTGAAATAAGACAGATTACTGGAATTACCCCCATTTTGCAAATGATGAAAATGGAGGTTTCCAGAGGTTAAAGAAGTTTTTTCAAGACACATGGTTAGTAGGGATAAAGCCAGGAATTCTAATCATAGCTTGTTTCCCTCTAAGACAAATCCTGGTTGCAGTAAGCACTCAGTAAACACAGGCAACAATTAAAACAAGCCTGGAAAATTTGTTTGAGAACAGATTGTGTCAGGCTTTGGATAATTTGCTTAGGAGGTTAAATTATGGAGAATGAGGACAGCTGCATAGATTCTGAGGCAGGAAGTAAAATGTTTCCAGTTGTTTTTTAAGAAGATAACTCTGACAGAGACCAGAGAACATTCTTCTAATAGTGCTTCCTTCCATCAAGCCATCCTTTTGTATCAATGAATTTTTATTTTATATATGCTAGCTGAAGTCATGTTTCTGTCACTTGCAACTGGAAAAGCCCTGATTAATAAATTTCAGTTTGTAGATGTGGAAACTTGAAATCAAACAGTTGAAATGAATCACAGTTTTTTGGTGTCAACATCAATACTCTGTCTCCAAAGAGAGTTCCAGAAAAATATCTACTTCTGCTTTATTGACTATGCCAAAGCCTTTGACTGTGTGGACCACAACAAACTCTGGAAAATTCTTCAAGAGAAAGGAATACCAGCCCACCTGACCTGCCTCTTGAGAAATCTGTATGCAGGTCAGGAAGCAACAGTTAGAACAGGACATGAAACAACAGACTGGTTCCAAATCGGGAAAGGAGTACGTCAAGGCTGTATATTGTCACCCTACTTGTTTAACTTGTATGCAGAGTACATTGTGAGCAACGCTGGGCTGGGAGAAGCACAAGCTGGAATCAAGATTGCAGGGAGAAATATCAACAATCTCAGATATGCAGATGATACCCACCCTTATGGCAGAACGTGAAGAAGAACTAAAGAGCCTCTTGATGAAAGTGAACGAGGAGAGTGAAAAAGCTGGCTTAAAATTCAACATTCAGAAAACGAAGATCATGGCATCTGGTCCCATCACTTCATGGCAAATAGATGGGGAATCAATGAAAACAGTGAGAGAGTTTATTTTGGGGGGCTCCAAAATCACTGTGTATAAAATAGATAGCTAATGAGAACCTACTGTATTGCACAGGGACCTCTGCTCAGTGTTCCATGGTGACCTAAATGGGAAGGAAATGCAAAAAAGAGGGGATATATGTATACATATAGCTGATTTACTTTGCTGTATGGCAGAAACTGACACAGCAGTGTAAAGGAACTATACTTCAATAAAAAATATATATATATTAGTAGGAACTGTGAAATTTTTGCAATAGGTGTATGAAAATTTGAAACATCAAGATTATTTTAGTGATAGCACAAAGCTCCTACTTTCCACAATCCTAATTTATATGGAAATCCCATACTTTATATCTCTCCCAAGAGCTAAGACATTTTTAATCCTAAACTTTATATAGGCTTGCAGTAACTTACTCCTGAGATTGTTCTGGTGGCTTGTAATTCATATCCATGAGGAACAGTTGCTGTTGGCATAGACTTCCTTCCCAAGGTTGATATGCAGTGAGGAGAATTGGTTTTTATAGTACTTGTAATTCGTAGTTAGATACGGG
This sequence comes from Bos indicus, assembly GCF_029378745.1. Taxonomy (NCBI): domain Eukaryota; kingdom Metazoa; phylum Chordata; class Mammalia; order Artiodactyla; family Bovidae; genus Bos; species Bos indicus. The sequence goes on from NC_091768.1 coordinate 45,388,673, forward strand.
ATTTTTTTTCTTAATGGATGAACGCTTTTTTTTCTTTCAAACTGAAGGATAATTGCTTGACAGTATTTTGTGGTTTTCTGTCATACATCAACAAGAATCAGCCATAGGTACACCCATGTCCCCTCCCTCCCAAACCTCCTTCCCACCTCCCTCCCCATCCTACCCTTCTAGATTGTCACAGAGCCCATCTGAGTTCCCTGAGTCATACAGCAGATTCCCATTGGCTATATATTTTACATATGGTTTTGTAAATTTCCATGTCACTCTCTCCATACATCTCACCCTCTCCGTTCTCCACTACCCTCTAGATATGGATTTTTAATGTATATCCTCAATGTCTGTAGTGTGTTATCTCAGGACACAAGAAAATAGAAATAACATTTATTGCAGTTATATTTTTCCAGAACTAATTCTTTCCTGTTTATTAAGCATATATGTTGTCTGGAAAGGAGAACGTCTTCCACCCTATCCACAGTTTACTCTGTTTATATTTTCTGTGATTATGGCCATAGATATATTAGGACTTATTTTTACCATCTTATTTTTGTCTTTTGTTTCTACAATGGTAGTTCTTTTTTCTTTACTTTGTTCTTCCAATCTCTTCCTATTTTTTAATTAAGTTAATTGTGTTCTTCTTTTAAGTGGAGAAACTTAAGCAAGGGTATATCCAATAAAACCAATTTTCAGGGAGGAAAAAAAAATCCAGAAATAGAAAAAATAAAGTTAAAACTAGGTCACAGAAAAATCTAGATTCTTATCAGTGAAAAGCTCTATGCTTTTGATAATGGATGTTATGATACAAAATATCCTTTTAAAGCTTTCATTTGATATTCTTGGTGTTGACTTCCACCAGCAAGTGAGAATCTTAAATTCTTCAACTATAAAGTATGAGGAGCTATTTGGTTTCTTTGTTGTACTCATGGGCAGTTCATTCTTGGTGTGATAAACTGTTCTGTCCAATATGGAAACCAGCAGGCCCATGTGACTACTTCATTAATTAGACTAATTACATTTAAATTCATATTTAAAATCTAATTGCACTGGGCGCATCTCAAGCACCCAGTTGCACCATTTGGTTAGTCACTACTATTCTGGACAGTGCAGATTATGGAACATGGCTGTCACTGTAGAAAGTTCTATTGGACAGGCAGTGATAAGCCTATAGTGGTACTACAGTTTCATATGCCTTACAGCAGAACTGTTTGAGAGACTGAATCACGTTACAGAATTCAGAATTGACAATCCACTGCTGCATTCTGTAACTGTAATTCTTCTATCATCTTCTGCTCCTATGGTGAATAGTGACCATCATAGGGAGTGATGCTCACTATGGAGGTTATTGGGGGCTTCTGCTCTGCACATAAACTCCAGACTTGGTGCCCACAGGGCATCAGAAATGATTTATATGGAGTAACAGCTTAAGGAGTGGCAGCGATAGAGGCTGAGATGCTAACATCTGTAGAGCAGTGGGGATCTTGACTTTCTGAATGGTATGAGGAAGCCAAGAAAAGCAGGAGCATTTCCAGCTGAAGCTAGGTTGCCAAGGGTTGGACATGGCCTGGTCCATAGTATTTGAATTCCTTTGAAGCTCTGACATCTCCACCTTGTTCGATTGGTTTAGGTCTAATCTGAATCAACTGGTTAGGAGGTCTGTCCTGAGCCTGTTGTATCACTGGTACATATGACTTATGGCAGCAGGTGGAACTGATTCAGGATGGCATTGGCAGGGAACACCCAGGCCAGCCACCATCTGCCCTTGGATATCCTGGCAGGTGAGATTCTCTTATGCCTCCTGGGCCAGCCAATATATAACACCAACATACATGTGCTCATTCATTGCAGGAACAGCTTTGCCTCTGAGGAAGGAGAAGCTGAGAAAGACCAAGCTCTTTGGTTCTCTCTTAACTCCAGCATTATTTGGACATAATATCCAAATATGTTATACTTGGATATATCCAAGTATATATATCTGGTTGTATCCAAGAAGAGAAAAGATTCTCCCTTTTTGTTGTCAGTGGTGTCAGTAGGCTCCTATTTACTTGACTTGGATTAATTTTTTCAAGTTTTAGCTGCTTCAAATTTGTTTTTATCCTGACTTGTGCTTAACTTCTGTGTTGAGCTGACAAACATGATTTCCCCCCAGGAATTTCTCTGTAGTTCATTTCCTCCACACGTTGTTGGTTCTGTCAAGTTTTTTGCAGCTCCCACAATCAGCCTCTGAATTTCCCAGTGGTATCTATGATCACCTCGATGCTTTAGCATTGTGCCAAATAAACCAGTTTTCTTTCAGGATATCATCATCAATATCTTCCCCAGTTTTAACTTTGTATTAGGTGCTGTGGTAAATACAAGAATGCAAGGCACACGATAGAGTGACAGCTTTGCCCTCACAAAATCGCCCAGCAGATAATTAAGCTACAGTTAAGTTACTTGACTCTGTGGATCACAACAAACTGGAAAATTCTTCAAGAGATGGGAATACCAGGGCACCTTACCTGCCTCCTGAGAAATCTGTATGCAGGACAGGAAGCAACAGTTAGAACTGGACATGGAACAACAGGCTGGTTCCAAATAGGAAAAGGAATACGTCAAGGCTGCATATTGTCACCCTGTTTATTTAACTTATATGCAGATTATTTCATGTGAAATGCCGGGCTGGGTGAAGCACAAGCTGGAATCAAGATTGCAGGGAGAAATATCAACAACCTCAGATATGCAGATAACACCACCGTTATGGCAGAACATGAAGAAGAACTAAAGAGCCTCTTTATGAAAGTGAAAGAGGAGAGTGAAGAAGCTGGCTTAAAACTCAACATTTAGAATACTAAGATCATGGCATCTGGTCCCATCCTTCATGTCAAATAGATGGGGAAACAATGGAAACAGTGAGAGACTTTAATTTTTTGGACTCCAAAATCACTGCAGATGGTGCCTGCAGCCATGAAATTAAAAGATGCTTAGTCCTTGGAAGAAAAGCTATGACCAACCTAGACAGAATATTAAAAAGCAGAAACATTACTTTGCCAACATAGGTCCGTCTAGTCAAAGCTATAGTTTTTCTAGTAGTCATGTATGGATTTGAGAGTTGGACTATAAAGAAAGCTGAGCGCCAAAGAATTTATGCTTTTGAACTGTGGTGTTGGATAAGACTCTTTAGAGTCCCTTGGACTGCAAGGAGATACAATCAGTCCATCCTAAAGAAAATCAGTCCCGAATATTCATTTGAAGCAGTGATGTTGAAGCTCCAATACTTTGGCCAGCTGATAGGAAGAACTGACTCATTTGAAAAGACCCTGATGCTGGGAAAGGTTGAAGGCAGGAGGAGGAGAAGGGGATGACAGAGGATGAGATGGTTGGATGGCATCACCAACTCGATGGACATGAGTTTGAGCAAGCTCAGGGAGTTGGTGATGGACAGGAAAGCCTGGCTGCTGTTGTCCATGGGGTCGCAAAGGGTCGGAAACGACTGAGCGACTGAACTGAACGAAGGAAAATGTATATTCTGCGTTTGCATTGTTTGACTTTATGATTGTTTAAATCTGACATATGAAAATCTAACAAAGTTCAAGTATCTGGAAAACGTACGAATACTGGCATGATTGAAGATGGATTTTTTTGTTGTTAAGAACAATTGTGCAAATCCCCAATCAGCTATATAATCCGATGGAGTTGAAGGGAGCTACTCGCGTAAAACTTTGTGGAGCAGGAAAAGAGGGCGTGGGAACACCCTGTTATTTTCCCCATGAACTTGCGGGTACGCCCAGATTGCGCATTGGTTCCCGCACACACCGCTCTACCCCGGCGTCTGCGTGATGGAGGCGTGTAGCCACTGGCGCACCGAGCGTGGCTCCGCCCCGGGCGCGCGCGGCTCCAAACTACTGCTCCCAGAAGGCTGTGCGAGTCCGAGAGGGAAGCGGGGGCGGCGGCCGCAGGAAGGGCGACAGCGCAGTCTTCGTCGGCGGGTGTCTCCTCAGTCGTCGGACCGACAGCCCCCGGACGGAGGACGCGGCCCGAGCTTTCCCCGCAGCCCCGGGAGTTAGTCCGGGCGAGCCGGCATCACCGCCCGCGGGACGGGCGCGGGGCGGGATGTAGGGCTCCGAGCGCGGAGGCCGCGGGCGGGCTGGGGGAGCGCGGAGGGCGCGCCGAGGATGGAGAGAGCGATGGAGCAGCTCAATCGCCTGACGCGCTCGCTGCGCCGCGCGCGCACCGTGGAGCTGCCCGATGGTGAGCCGGCCGCGGGGCTGGGGCCGCCGGGGGCTGGGCTCGGGGAGCTGCGGGGGGTGGGGGAGACTAACTGCAAGCAGAACAAACGCCCACATTGACTTTCCTTGGCAGGGAGGGGCCGGTCTGGGACCCCTGGCCACCTCTCGGCCAGCACTCCCGCCCCGGGCAGGTGGAGTTTGTGGGAGGGGCCCGGGCCGTGGGTGTCCCGCAGCTGGAAGAAGCAGGACTTGAAGGAAGTTTCTCCGGACTTCTCCGGTCGGTTAGGGGTTTCGGAGAAGGAGCAGAAATATCACCCCGGATGGCGGAGACCCGGATTCAGAAGACAGCATAGTTGTTGGGCTTATTCCATTTGCTGCCTGGAAATGCTGGGGAGGTGGGGGGGGGGGGGTAGGGTAGAGAGATCCCCCCCCGCCCCAACCCAAGTAGTATCGTTTTCTTTAAGCTGCTGAGGGTAATTAAGCGGTCTTTTCTTTTTCAACATGTAGAGCGCCATTTTATTTTTACAATAAGCAGATAAATAAAAGGAGATCAAATGTCAAACGTGTACTTGAAGTGCTTGTTTGTTTACATGTATACACTTTAATATGCATATCCACTTCAGACAGTTTGGGGCTATGGTGCTTCTACAAAGGAGTAAGGCATGATCCTTGTAGTTTAGTATAATTTTTAGTTAAGTGTGTAAGAGTTCCTTCAGGATAGGTAACACACAAGTAGTAAAAGAGGTGAGAAAGCCGTTTTGTTTGCAGCCTCATGAATGGTTTAGTGGTAGTGGGTGAGAGCCGTGCTGCCTCTTAGAGGCTTTTGATTGTGTATGCGCAACTGAGAGAAAGGGTGCAGTTATGGCTGGTGATTTGTTTTTCTTTTTAATGCATTGTATTAGTTTATATCCGCCCCCGCCCCCGCCCCCGCCCGGAAACTTTCTTTGAATTGCTGCTGGAGCAGTGATTTTTAAGTTAGGGAAGGAGACCTTGGCACAGAGTCATCAGAGAAATGTGGACTGGGAACCTAGGGATGATTTTTCTGAAAAGATTTTCCCTTGTTTCCACCTATGATTGAGAACAGCATAATTTGAGTTGACGGTTTCTGAAAAGTACGTTTGTACTTGGTACTTTGCTAGTATAATGTAACAGACTGAAAATAATCCTGATGTTAGGAACAAGACTTTTGGCTTCAGCTTACTCTTTCTCTGTTTCGTTTCCACTTTGAGTACTTTTTTTAAGTGCTTACTCATTTCTAACAGATTTTCTGGTGTCTGCTGCTGCGTGTGTAGTTTCATTGACACAGCAATTTGTATTGCTCAGCTTAAATCTCCATTATTGTTATTATTTTTAACATAAATGTGACTTAGAATACTTGGATAATATTTCCTGATTTTAAAGGTAGTATGTTTTCATTGTAGAAAATCTTGAAAGAAAAAAAAATGTATTATTTCTTACCCAGTAATAAACAATGCCTAGTATTTTCTTGAGTTCTTTCTATTATTATTTCTTTCTCTACCAAATTAAGATCATACTGCATATAGTCTTTTGTTCTGCTTTTGGAAAGCACAACGCTTTTTATATCTTTAAACATGCTTAATGATTTTTCAGGCTTTCATATGATAATATGTAACAAACATTGAATCTAATTTTTTATGATAGATTTTATGAGGAACATCTTTGATTTTTAAATCTTAGTCTGCCTTTATAATTATTTCCTTAGGATTATTACATAGAAGAATATAGATCTAATTATATCAAGTTTAAAGACTAAGTATCAGCCTCTCAAGTTACTCTCTGGAACAGAAAGTTCCACTGACAGTCTGAGAGTCCCTGGACACTAGAGTAATGAAAAATAAAACTTTTCTGCAAGTTGCTTACATTTTTCTTTGATTATAATGAGTTTCCTCATCTTGTTTTAATTTATCCCCAAATTCTGATGACTCTTTTTGAATTCTTTGAAATTGGCTCTTTCAAGTACGCTCTCGCATGCGTACGTGCATGTGTGTGTGTGTGTGTGTGTGTGTGTGTTACATTCCAGTTACAAAAATCCAGATTGTATTGCTTACGTTTTAAGGGCTGAACAGAATTTCTGAGACTAAATTCTAGTTAAATTTAGGAAATAATCAAATATTTACCTTGCTTTGTTAGAATTCGGTTATTAATCATTTGATTGGAATAAATTATTAAGGTTGGCGTTTTTAATCAGACTTCACTCTAAAGTTAACTTTGTTACATAGGATTAAACTGCAGATATTTACTGAATTGGATACTGGGCGGACATATTTATGTTCCCTTGAGATGATGAAAACCTGAGTATTCCCACTAAATAATGGAGTGCTGATTATTAGGACTAACAGGAATCTTGTGAGATAGGAAGTAAGGGAAAACAATGATTTTAGGGGTATAGATTCTCAGTGCACTTTAAAAAGTTGGCTTATATTGTTTGTTTATGTGGGGAAAAAAATCTTAAACTGCATTTACATTGAATGTAATTTGTTTAATAAAAGAATAGAACTTGAGCCCATTGGAATATATGCTTGAATGATGATTAGGATAATTCAGTTCAGTTCAGTTCAGTCGCTCAGTTGTGTCTGACTCCTTGTGACCCCATGAATTGCAGCACGCCAGGCCTCCCTGTCCATCACCAACTCCCGGAGTTCACTCAAACCCATGTCCATCGAGACAGTGATGCCATCCAACCGTCTCATACTCTCCCCTTCTCCTCCTGCCCCCAATCCCTCCCAGCATCAGAGTCTTTTCCAGTGAGTCAGCTCTTTGCATGAGGTGGCCAAAGTACTGGAGTTTCAGTTTTAGCATCATTCCTTTCAAAGAAATCCCAGGGCTGATCTCCTTCAGAATGGACTGGTTGGATCTCCTTGCAGTCCAAGGGACTCTCAAGAGTCTTCTCCAACACCACAGTTCAAAAGCATCAATTTTTCGGCACTCAGCTTTCTTCACAGTCCAACTCTCACATCCATACATGGCCACTGGAAAAACCATAGCCTTGACTAGCAGACCTTTGTTGGCAAAGTAATGTCTCTGCTTTTGAATATGCTATCTAGGTTGGTCATAACTTTCCTTCCAAGGAGTAAGCGTCTTCTGATTTCATGGCTGCAATCACCATCTGCAGTGATTTTGGAGCCCCCAAAAATAAAGTCTGACACTATTTCCACTGTTTCCCCATCTATTTCCCATGAAGTGATGGGACCAGATGCCATGATCTTCGTTTTCTGAATGTTGAGCTTCCAGCCAATTTTTTCACTCGCCTCTTTCACTTTCATCAAGAGGCTTTTGAGTTCCTCTTCACTTTCTGCCTTAAGGGTGGTGTCATCTGCATATCTGAGGTTATTGATATTTCTCCCAGCAATCTTAATTCCAGCTTGTGCTTCTTCCAGCCCAGCGTTTTTCATGATGTACTCTGTATATAAGTTAAATAAGCAGGGTGACAATATGCAGCCTTGACGTACTCCTTTTCCTATTTGGAACCAGTCTGTTGTTCCATGTCCAGTTCTAACTTGCTTCCTGACCTGCATATGGGTTTCTCAAGAGGCAGGTCAGGTGGTCTGGTATTCCCATCTCTTGAAGAATTTTCCACAGTTTATTGTGATCCACACAGTCAAAGGCTTTGGCATAGTCAAGAAAGCAGAAATAGATGTTTGTCTGGAACTCTTGCTTTTTCCATCATCCAGCGGATGTTGGCAGTTTGATCTCTCGTTCCTCTGCCTTCTCTAAAACCAGCTTGAACATCTGGAAGTTCACGGTTCACATATTGCTGAAGCCTGGCTTGGAGAATTTTGAGCATTACTTTACTAGTGTGTGAGATGAGTGCAATTACCAATTAAAAAAATCCTCCTCCATTTTATGGTTTGAGGAGAAATTGAATATAGCATAGTGAATCTGAGCTTTCTGGTCTTTGAGGTTTTCCTTTAAACAATTTTCCGAAACTATTAATAAAAATGGCCAATGTATCTAATAAAGTGAGAGAAAGTTTAGTCTTACCACTCTTAAGTGAGAGAAAGTTTAATCTTATCACTCTGAACTTTCATTACATACCTAATTCTCAAGATTTCTTCATGAGTGTGGAGAAGGAAGCACCTGACAGCAAATTTTATTCAGTATTTTCTTAGTATTTGCTGGAGAGTCTCCTCCTAGCATCAGAGTTGTGGTTATATTTGTGTCTTCATACCTTTTAGTGTATGTAAGCTATATTTTTTTGACTTAAAAATAAGATCTATCTATAAATTTTATCTAAATAAACACTGTAAATAAACCCATGTGGACTTATGATGTTCACTTAAAATTGTGTACTATCTTGTTATATAAGTTTAAATTCACAAATAACGGTATTTCCTGTTTATGACTTTATTATGGAGTGGCTTAATTGAAATTGTCTTGATTTTTGGGGGCAAGTGTTTTATAAGAGAGAAAGAGCATTGCCATGCTGAGGGAGGCTTAGTCCAGTGTTTTTTCAACTCCTGTTGGTGATTCCCTGATAGGTAATGAAAATGATTTAGTGACTGCAGATAACATTTTGAAAAAATCGAAATAGAAGAGAATGAAACAGACTGTGTTGTACATGTTGAGAATAGGTAGTGTATTGTAGACCTTTTGGTTATTTACATGTAGTGTATACTGTGTGCACTGTAAAATTTTTATAATGGGGGCTTTGGAATCAGCCAGCTTTGAATTCCAGTTTAGCCACTTAATGCCACCGTCACATACTTATTGCTTAACTAGTGCTTCAATTTTCTAATTTGCAAAATGGGGATAATACTGGTACCTACTTCATAAGGTGCCCGTGAGGATAAAAGAGATGATGTATTTGCATGTGAAGTGTTTAGAACAGTACCTTAAAGATAATGGTTTAAAACATGTTGGCTGTTAGTTATTAATAGGATTCCTTGGTTATTAACTTTATTTTTATAGTGAAAGAACTGTTGCATTTGCACACTGGACTTGTGAAGTTTCCTGGGACCAAATTCTTATTCAAGTCCATACTCAAAAATAGTTAAAATAATGAATAAAAATGTGCAGAAATGGTTAGTTCTGTTCTATAAATACTTCAAGATATATTTCTAAATATTTTTTCAAGCATAATCACAATACCATTATTAGAGCCAACACAACAGTAATTTTTAATTCTCATCAGATACCTAGTTCATCATATTCAGTTTTCTCCTCTCAAAAATACTATCTTACAGTTGGTTTGTTTGAGTCAGCATCCAGTCATAGTCCACAGCTTAATTACATTTGGTTGACTCATCTCTTAGGAATCTTTTAGTAACTTTTCCTTCTCCTTTTTTTTTTAACTTTCCATTTTTAAGTAATTTTAGACTTAAAGAAAAGTTGCATAAATACTACTCAGTTCTTGTATATCCTTCAGCCAGTTTCCCCTCATGTCCACATCTTATACAACCAAAGTACAAGTATCAAAACTAAGGAGTTAATATTGGTGTATTGCTATTAGCATTTAAGACATTTATTAGAGACATTACAGACGTTTATTAGAATGTCAGGAGTTTTCCTGCTAATACCTTTTTTCTATTTTGGGATCCAGTCTGGGATACGACATTGCATTTAGTTGTCATGTTTCCTTAGCCTCCCTTGAACTGTGATAATTCTAATTTTTCCTCGTCTTTCATGGTCTTGAGACTTTTTTAAGAGGACTAATCACGTATTTTGTGGAATTCTCCTTAATTTGGATTTGTCTAATTTTTCCCATGAGTAAATTAAAGATTTTTGGCAATAATACTGTGAAAGTGGTATGCTTTTCTCGGTGGAAACTCAAGCGCTGTGAAATATCGATATGTATTATTTCTGGTGATGTTACCCTTTTTGAGTTGATTAAGGTGACATCTGCTGTGTTCTCCACTGTAAATTCACTATTTTTCCTTTGTAGTTAGTATTTGGGGGAGATGTTTTGATATGCAAATACTCTTTTTCTCAAACTTTAACTCATTAATTTTAGCACCACTATTAACTTTTTAAGGACTAAATGGGATGTATTGCTGCTGCTGCTAAGTCGCTTCAGTCGTGTCCAACCCTGTGCGACCCCAGAGACGGAAGCCCACCAGGCTCCCCTGTCCCTGGGATTCTCCAGACAAGAACACTGGAGTGGGTTGCTATTTCCTTCTCCAATGCATGAAAGTGAAAAGTGAAAGTGAAGTCGCTCAGTCGTGTCCGACTCTTAGCGACCCCATGGACTGCAGCCTACCAGGCTCCTCCGTCCTTGGGATTTTCCAAGCAGGAGTAGTGGAGTGGGGTGCCATTGCCTTCTCCAATGGGATGTATTAGGGTATTCATTTTAAATAACTTATTAAAAAACATGAAGCTCTAAAATGCATTGAATTGAGGAATGACCACTAGTAATATATAAAAGTAAATGCAAACACTGGCTGAAATTTACATAAGTATCACATGAGATCATAGGTATTACTGACTTTTAACTTCTTTTGAATCATTTCTGTGAATTCTATAAAAAATGAAAACGTAAATTTAGTAAAAGTAAGACTTTAATGCTGTTTTATAAAAACTTCTAAGAATTTCTTTTGTTACAGTATTGACATGAAGCAACCATTATGCATATTTAATGTTTTAAATTTAGCATGTATATCTTTGATATTCATATATACTTAAGATTCCTCCAAAATACTAGTAGGTATGATGAAACATTCTACATTTTTGCAAATAGTATGTGTAATACTTCTGATGTTTGGCACTGTTTATAATTATCTTCCACCTCTTCTCCTAGGGTTTTATTTAAAGTTAAGAAAACTTTAAAATAGTCGTTAAGTTTCACCCTTTGGAAAAAACAGGAGATAAATTAATTCCTTTTTCTGTTTTTTTTTTTTTTAATACTTAGATAATGAAACTGCTGTTTATACATTAATGCCAATGGTTATGGCTGATCAACACAGGTGAGTGCATATTTCAGAAATTTATATATTTTAAGAATATGAATTTACCTAGATGTTGTGTATATAAACATGGACACAGAGTTTGGACATAATGACCTGGGGCAAGTTATTTAACTCTGTTATAATTTTCTGTCTGTGAAATAAGAAACAGGATTTTCCAAGTTCTTTATCAACTATAATAATCTATGGTTAGAGATTTTCTTTAATTTTTTAAAAAATTTACATATTTTTTGAAGTATAGTTGATTTACAGTGTTGTGAAGAGATTTTCTAAATGAATAGTCAGAAATTAAAATAACTTGCTTGATTACTTACAGTGAAAAAAATATGGTTTCTATTAGAGGTTACTACTGACCTTTGTAGCAGAAAGTTAGGCCTGATGGACAACTTATTCCTTAATATTCTACTATTTTGAAGTTCTTTTCTTTAAATATTCTTTTTATTAATATAGCATTGACACTTTTCTCTTATAGGGCTTGTGTGAGATACAGTTGTTTGGCTGTGTGATGAGGTGTAACTTGTAACAGACAACTCTGCTATGGTTAGCCATTAGGTAGTTTGGTATGAGGAGAAAGAGACACTGTATTTTGAAACAAGTTTAAAATATAGATGATTTTTTTTTTGCTTTGAAATTCCTGTCTGATATAATTAAAATATGTTTGTCTGATTTTTCTTATTTGGCCAAAATTAATACAGATAGGCTCAACTTTGTGCAAAGGGAGCAGCCAGCCCTACTGTCTTTTTCTCAAGAATCTAGTGGGAGCTGAAGCCAACTTAGGTGTCCTCAGAGCAGGTGACATAGTCAGAGCGGCAGATGAGGAACCCTTCAGCACCAGTTTATAGGTGAGGGCAGTTGAATTTTGGATGATGCTGCACTGGCTGCTATGCTCTGCGTAGAGAGTAGTGCCTTGTTTTTTGGCTGATGTGAGACAAAACCTTTTGAGTAATTGATAAGGGTAACACTAAAGAGCTATTAACTTGAGTTATTATGTTTTTAAAAACTTTTTTTTTTAAACATTCTTCTTTTTGCATAGGTCTGTTTCTGAACTACTATCAAATTCAAAATTTGATGTCAATTATGCATTTGGACGTGTGAAAAGAAGCTTGCTTCACATTGCAGCAAAGTAAGACTAAATATTTTGGATTAAGCTCTGGTCTAAAGTGATGATCAGTAAGCTTTGAAGCAATGTGATTCCATAGTAGTTATGGAGAGAGATGAGAACAGGTAGCTGAGTGGTTCTTTGTCTTATTGAGGCCATAGTGTGCCACGCTTGCATCATTTCTCTAGATAGTTTTTTAATTTTGGGATTGGACTCAAGTCATATCTTATGTTTTTGTTTGTCCTAGATCAGATTAGAGGAGGTTAGGTATGGGGTTTATCTTTTCCTGGATATACTTAAGAGGGTACATTAATCAAAATTTTACTTTTATACCACCAATGTAAGATTCTATATGCTAATTGAATGTGAAGCTGTTGGCTTTATACTTTTTTCTTAGGTGTGAGAATGATTTTTATTCATAATGTTCCAGTGTGTAACTAATCAGTTTATTGATATCACCTTTTAAGATTTAGGTAGTGCTAACTCTCCCTAAATAAAATTGATTTTTCAATATAAATTTGGCTTCTGGAAGGCCAAAAGTTCAGAGTATTACATGTTTTCTTTTATGTGCTAAAGCCAAATTTTGTTTCATATGAATTTCTCAAATACTTCGTAGATTTTGTAGTAGAATGTGCCATCTTGAAAATAGAGGTTATTTACTCTTTGTGATAGGAGTTAAATTGGTCAATATGGACCCCCTAAATAATGTGTTTATTTTATTTTATTTTTTTTAAATAATGTGTGTAATAGAGTTTTTCATTTTTTAATTAAGCTTTGTCAACTGTGGCCGTATGTTAAATGCATCTGAACTGTTTTTAATATTGTTTTAGTTGTGGATCAGTGGAATGCTTGGTTCTGCTTTTAAAGAAAGGAGCAAATCCTAACTATCAAGATATTTCGGGCTGTACACCTCTTCATTTGGCAGCTAGAAATGGGTAAATATTTTTTCTTGAGTAGCTTAAGTTGGATTATCAGTTATGAATAGGAAAGCACCCTGCCTTCATTTGGTACTTTTTTCCCCTCAATATTTGCCTTGGAAAGAGGGTCTTGGATTATTATGTTATCCTTTTAAATAACTATAATAATATCAATAATTTATTAAGTAGTTCACTAATATTTTTCTTCTTAAATATATGTTTGTCTGAGTTTACTTATAATGACATTTTTTGAAAAGCATAATTTTCACCTCTTTGTTTCAGTGTCCTTTTTCCTGCTAGTCTTTTGCCACGTCTAACTCCATGACTTATTTTCCAAATTCTTTGGTTAATTTTATTAATGCAATTAAAGACAGAGTAAATATATTTTACTTAGTTTATAATTATTTGTGAATGAGTGTACTAACTCATTGTGTGCTATTTTAAACCCTATTGAACTTTTTATGGATTTCTCCTTTTTTGTTGAGAATTTCACAGTCACATCTGTATCTGCCTCTACAATATTTTTCACTTCTTAAAGTTCTCTTGGACTGAGAAACCAGACCAAAATGGTTGGAATTATGTTTATAATTAAAATAAGTAGTTTTTGATTCAGGGCTTGAGGAACTTTAAGAAAACTTCTCTTTGAAAAATATTTCTATGTGTTTATTCTTTTGATTACTCTGGAAAGTATTTTTGTTGCCTGTTTTGAACTGAAATTCTGCATAGTTAAGGTGGCTGCCTAAGTGAGATAGATATGGGGCTAAAATTGTCAACTTCATCAATGTGAGAGCAAATTTTTTCAGATAAGGGTTAAAGTAGAACCAGTAAAATAAGAATGATAGTGATATCTAGGTTGGACATGGGAGAGGCATAGTCTTTTACCCTGTCAGGTTTAGATCCATTATCCCATGTATTGGTAGGTTAGTGACAAAGCTCTTTTTAGAAGTTACATATAAAAAATTGTCTCAACAACTGTAAATGGAAGGACAGGTTGGTGCACAGCAGGGATAAAACGCCTACTCCTGCTGTAGTAGGGGACTTTGTCATTTAGGAGACCATTGCTTCCCCCGCTCCCCCAGGCTTTGTTGAAGTATATTGGCAAGTAAAATTATAAATATAGTTATACTGTACATCATGATTTTATCTATACATTGTGAAGGGATTTCTCTCATCCATCACCTCAAATACTTATCTTTTTTTTTTTTTTTTTGGTAAGACATTCAATTTGGAGACCATTACATTTTAAAGATGAAAACATATGACATATTATTTCATAATTCATATGGCAAATCAGTCAAGAGAAAAGGAATAAGAAGAGTCCAGAACCCTTACATAGCATCTAACTTGGATGCATTTCATTCCTATAAAGATTATTTTGATATTCAGTACATAACTATTTTGTTTTTTATTTACTAAATGGGTGCCTTATACAGCTTAGGGACAGCTTGTTCAGCTTAAAGCTACTTGTTCCTGTAGCTTTTGATGGTTTCAGAAAATGTTTTTTGGTGTGATTCTCTACAAGTTCAAATTTGTCTAGACTGAAGCAGCAGTTATAGGTGAATTCTGCCCCTTTGGCTGGTCCATCTGATTTGTGGGATTTTTTTGTTTTGTTCCCTCATCTGTTATTGTCAGAAAGGTAGACTATTTCTCTTGGCCAGCTTTAGAGTTTTTATCTTCAGCCATCAGTGCTGTGTACGTTAGTACTAAATTGCCTTCCTTTCTAGTGGAAGACCTCTTAGGTTGCCTCAGAGCACTTGGATGACTGGTCCCTCTGTCCTTTGGGTTACCATAAACTTATAATTGTTGCAGTATCCAGCCAGGAAAGTTGTTGCTTCCTGTACAAAAGATCCAGCATTGCTCATGATTATATGAGAATTTTAAAAGAGAAGACTTAAAAATTATTGTGTTATCTTTAGGTTGCATATTGGTCAGATTTGAAACATTTTTTCACTATTTTTTTTGAGCTAGATTGTGAGCTCATAAAGGGTAGAGCTCATGTATTAGTTAATATTTTAGCTCCATTCTAAGCAGAAGAGGTGAGCACTTAATGGGTCTTTTTGATTTACTCAAGGTTATGGAAAATAGCAGTGATGATTGTTAAGTAAGAAAAAGGATATATTTCTCTTATAGTGCCCTGTACCTTTTGCAGTTCATTTTTGGGAGGGGGAGCATTATGTTTTGTGGCTTCTCTTCAACAAACCTCTGCCCTAAACACTTCTTTGGAACCCTTTCCCTGGCACAGTCCTACCTAAGTGTTTATTTTGACAATAGGCCAATGGTCCACATCAGGCTTCTGAATAGATTTTAGAAGTCCCACATTATGGGTGCCATCACACACACACAGAGGCATAATTTAAACAATGTAATATTAATTTTAATGGGATTTTGTAGTCTGTTTCCTCACAGTAATAAAGATTTATTTCCTAAGGTTTTCATAACTGTATTCGATGAAGAAACTTTGTAAATGTTTGAACTTTTAAGTTTACTCAGAGCTTTATTTTCTTCCATTTCTTTGATTAAAATGCTGATTTTAGTTGAATTTAACTTCATTTTAGAAAGAAAGAGTCATAGCAAGAAAAGTAATTTGTTTTCTTTTAAAAGGTTTATTCAGTTAATAACAATTATAACTATTATATATACAGAGGATGAGATGGTTGAATGACATCTCTGGCTCGATGGACATGAGTTTGATCAAGCTCCAGGAGTTGGTGATGGACAGGGAAGCCTGGTGTGCTGCAATCCATGGGGTTACAGATCGGACACGACTGAGTGACTGAACCGATAGCTATTATTAGATTGAATAATTAGTAATTAGTTAGCTATGCTTAGTACTGAGTTGATTAAAGAAATGTGATAGGGTATGAAGAAATTTATTATCAGAGTAAATAGTTATTATATTACATGTATTATGTATATTCTCTGTATACCATATATTATATATGTATAGCTTATTTGCAAAGGGTTCCTGGACCCAATTCCAGTGTGTGTATGTGTGTGTGTATGTTGGCGGGGCAGTTGTAGGCTTCATCAAACCAATAAGCAAGTCTCAAATGACAGCAGTTTCCTAAAAGTCAGATCAATTCTGACACTATGATGTACCTTCAGGTAGAAGCAGATTCTGTTGGTCAAGGGCTCAGTCCTGTAGACCACCCTTCACTTCAGATGCCAATTGCCAGGTCAGTTTCAAGTAGTTTTCTGACTGACTGGCTACAGATTGGAGGTTCTGCCATCCCCTTCCAACTCAGTATTCCTGTCAAGAGTCCCGGTTGTAACTAGTACTTTTGACCAACTGGCTAGAAATCAGTTGCCGTGATCCCTTTCTTGGGCTTGATTAATTTGCTAGAAGGGCTCACTGAACTCAGGAAAATGTGTTTGTTTACTCACTAGAGTACCATGTTTTTTTTTTTTTTTATAAGAGAGTATTAAAGGATATGAGTCAGTAATCAAACGAAGAGATAGATACACTGGGTGAGGTCCTGAACAAAGAGATTTGGGCATGGTCGCAGGTAGAAGCATTTTGGTTCCCCTCCATGGAAGCTCTTCCTGAAAGAGACAAAAAATTGTCCTTTTGGGTCTATGTAGACATCATTACCGGAGAAGGCAATGGCACCCCACTCCAGTACTCTTGCCTGGAGAATCCCATGGACGGAGGAGCCTGGGGTGGGCTGCAGTCCATGGGGTTGCTAAGAGTCGGACACAACTGAGCGACTTCACTTTCACTTTTCACTTTCATGCATTGGAGAAGGAAATGGCAACCCACTCCAGTGTTCTTGCCTGGAGAATCCCAGGGACGGGGGAGCCTGTGGGCTGCCGTCTATGGGGTCGCACAGAGTCGGACACAACTGAAGCGACTTAGCAACAGCAGCAGCAGCAGCAGCAGCAGCAGACATCATTACATAGTCATTATTGACTTAAATCATTGGCTGTTAGCAGCTGATTCAACCTCTGGTTGCTATCCCCTCCCTGGAAATAGGAGTGGGACTGAAAGTGCCCTCTAATATGTGGTTGATTCTCCTGGCAACTAGCCCCCACAGTTGGGTGGCACCCAAAAGTCACCTTCACCTCTTTTCAGGAAAAGAGGCCCATTGCTTTTAATTGTTTAGGGTTTAGAACTGTGAGCCAAGAAGTGTGGATTAAGACCAAATATATAACTATACATTCTTACTGTAAATCACAATATCTCAGTATTCACATTAATACGATATATACTATGTTATATAACATTATACATAATATGCTATTATGTATACCCCATTTTATATTTTTTAATGTATGTATATAATCATTTACTTAACTAGATCATAAACTTTTTCTTGCCACAGATTAAATCATATTTTCTTAATTCATTACTGAGCATAGTTAAGCATATACATGAATTGTATATTTTATATATATACACACACACACATATACATATGTGTGTATACATATAGATGTGTATCACTTTGTTTCCAAAGCATGAGTTTTCATTTAATTATTAATGAAGGAGAAATTGAGATAAACACTGAAGAGTGAGGAAGAATGGATCAGGCTAGGAGCAAGCATTGTGAGCAAAATGACATGGGTAGGCAGTTCAAAAGGCAGCAACATGCTTTTGTAGATATGTCTCCAAGTAAGATATACAGATGTCCAGATCAAGAAAAGATGCTTAATATCCCTAATCAGGGAAATGCCAGTTAAAACTACCATGAGATACCAACTAAGATTCATTAGTATGGCTATCAAAAAAAACATGACAGGTGTTGATGAGGGTGTGGAGAAATTGGACCCCTTGTGCTCTGTTTGTGGGAAAGGGAAATGGTACAGATGCTCTGGAAACTAGTTCTTTGCTTCCTCAAAAATAAAAATAGAATTATACTATGATCCAGCAGTTCCACTTCTGGGTATATACCCCCCACAATTTCATGCAGAGTCTTGCAGAAATATTTGTATACTTGAATTCATAGCAGTATTATTCACAATAGCTAAAGTAAAGGAATCTAAGCATCCATTTGCACATGAATGGATAAACTAAATGTGGTATATACATACAGTGGAATATTATTCAGCCTATGTGAGTGCTAAATTGCTTCAGCTGAGTTCAACTCTGAGCGACCCTGTGGATTGTAGCCTACCAGGCCCCTCTATCCATCAGATTCTCCAGGCAAGAATACTGGAGTGGGTTGCCATGCCCTTCTCCAGGGGATCTTCCCAACCCAAGGATTGAACCCACGTTTCTTACGTCTCCTGCATTGGCAGGCAGGTTCTTTATTGCTAGCACCACCTGGGAAGCCCCTTAAAAGGTAGGAAATTCTGTATCCATGTTGTATGCTGCAACATGGATGAGCCTTGAGGAGATTATACTAAGTGAAATAAGCCAGTCACAAAAAGACAAACTGTATGATTCTACTTCTGTGAGACATTTCAGTTCAGTTCAGTTCAGTCGCTCAGTTGTGTCTGACTCTTTGCGACCCCATGAATTGCAGCATGCCAGGCCTCCCTGTCCATCGCAAACTCCCGGAGTTCACTCAGACTCAACGTCCATCGAGACAGTGATGGCATCCAGCCATTTCATCCTCTGTCGTCCCCTTCTCCTCCTGCCCCCAATCCCTCCCAGCATCAGAGTCTTTTCCAATGAGTCAACTCTTTGCATGAGGTGGCCAAAGAACTGGAGTTTCAGCTTTAGCATCATTCCTTCCAAAGAAATCCCAGGGCTGATCTCCTTCAGAATGGACTGGTTGGATCTCCTTCCAGTCCAAGGGACTCTCAAGAGTCTTCTCCAACACCACAGTTCAAAAGCATCAATTCTTCGGCACTCAGCCTCCTTCACAGTCCAACTCTCACATCCATACATGACCACAGGAAAAACCATAGCCTTGACAAGATGGACCTTTGTTGGCAAAGTAATGTCTCTGCTTTTGAATATGCTATCTAGGTTGGACTGTGAAGAAGGCTGAGCGCCAAAGAATTGATGCTTTTGAACTGTGGTGTTGGAGAAGACTCTTGAGAGTCCCTTGGACTGCAAGGAGATCCAACCAGTCCATTCTGAAGATCAGCCCTGGGATTTCTTTGGAAGGAATGATGCTAAAGCTGAAACTCCAGTTCTTTGGCCACCTCATGCGAAGAGTTGACTCATTGGAAAAGACTGTGATGCTGGGAGGGATTAGGGGCAGGAGGAGAAGGGGACTACAGAGGATGAAATGGCTGGATGGCATCACTGTCTCGATGGACGTCAGTCTGAGTGAACTCCGGGAGTTTGTGATGGACAGGGAGGCCTGGCGTGCTGCGATTCATGGGGTCACAAAGAGTCGGACACGACTGAGTGACTGATTGACTGATTTGATCTGATCTTATCTAGGTTGGTCATAACTTTCTGTCCAAGGAGTAAGCGTCTTTTAATTTCATGGCTGCAGTCACCACCTGCAGTGATTTTGGAGCCCAAAAAGTAAAGTCTGACACTGTTTCCACTGTTTCCCCATCTATTTCCCATGAAGTAATGGGACCAGATGCCATGATCTTAGTTTTCTGAATGTTGAGCTTTAAGCCAACTTTTTCACTCTTCACTTTCACTTTCATCAAGAGGCTTTTTAGTTCCTCTTCACTTTCTGCCATAAGGGTGGTGTCATCTGCATATCTGAGGTTATTGATTTAGATAAGGGCAAATCGTAGAGATAAAATGTAGAATAGTGGTTGGCCAGGGACTAGCAGGAGAGGGAATGGGGAGTTCTGTTTAATGGATGCAGAGTTTCGGAAAGCTGAAAAGTGTTCTTGAGATGGATGGTGATGGTGGTTGCACAACAATATGAATATACTTAATATTGCTGGTCAAGTGATCAAATGTTAGTCGCTCAGTTGTATCTGACTCTTTGCGACCCCATGGACTGTAGCCTGCCAGGCTTCTCTGTCCATGGAATTCTCCAGGCAAGAATACTGGAGTGGGTAGTCATTCCTTTCTCCAGGGGATCTTCCTGACCCAGGGATTGAACCCAGGCCTCCTGCATTGCAGGCAGATTCTTTACTGTCTGAGCCACCAGGGAACCCTAAGATTACTGCTCTGTACACTTAAAAACAGTTAAGATGATAAATTTATGTTATGTGTATTTTACTACAGTAAAAAAGCTGAAAAAGAATTAAGTGGGTAAGGGTATGAATAGATGGCCATTTTATTAATTTATTTTTTACAACTCATCTTAGTATTTTAAATACTATACAATCAAGAATATAGGATACAGCATTCATTGAGACGTCATTTTACTCTATCCATTCCCCTTCCATTAAACTTATGAATGTATTACATTTTTAATGGAGGTTACTATTTCAAATATTCTGTCAACACTAGAAATTTCATAGCATTTTCAGTGATGAATTTGTCCCAATGGCATTAAAACCTCATTGTGCCTTTTTAAAATCCTATTATCTTTGAGTCATAGAAACAATTTTGTTTCATATGCTACATTTATTTATTGAAGTATTTATTTAAATATTGCAGATACAGGTTATTTGCTATCGGTTAATATTGAGTGTAGTTAATATTTCAGTAAAATAATTTTCATTTGTTTATTTTTCTAGTAACAGTTGTCTTTACTGTCTCTTTTTCTTTTCAGGCAAAAGAAATGCATGAGTAAATTATTAGAATACAGTGCTGATGTCAACATTTGTAATAATGAAGGTCTTACTGCAGTAAGTGCTAAGAGTTTTTGTCTGAGATTTTAGAAATACTTTTAGAAAATAATATCAAAAGTAATAGTAATGCAAAGTGTAGTACAAATATTTCTGCAGTTATTTCTTTGTAGTAATTGAGAAGATACAGAATGATTTCAGGTACACTTCTCAGCTAATTTATACATATTGATGTTAAGGGTGAAATATTTAGACTTGATTTGTTCTGAACTCAGCAGAATTATAAAAGTGAGGCAATAAAAATGATGTGATGTTTGTTTTGTTATGTTGCCTATACTGTCTCCCAACTACTGTCAGAATTCATTGCCTCTAAGAGTCCTATGAGAAAAAAGCAGAAGAATATCAGTAAGAAAAACTGAAGGCAGTGGATGAGTTTCTTCATGCAGGTGGCAGAGTCAGAGTGAGACATGTATCTTCTGTATCCATCTCAGGGAATGGGAGTGCTAATGGGTACAGGGCTTCTTTGGGGGAAATGAAAATGTTCTAAAATTGACTGTAGTGATGATTGCACAACTCTCAATGTACTAAAACCCAGTAAGCTGTATGCTTTAAATAGATGAATTGTAAGGCCGTGAATTGTATGGCATTTTATGTCAAATAAATATACATCTAATTTATGACACTCTTAGCCTGAAAAAAAATAAACATTCTCTTTTTTTTTTTCTTTTAAACTTTTTATTTTATATTGGGGTGTAGCCAATTAACAGGGCTTTCCAGGTGGCACAGTGGTAAAGAATCCACCTGCCAGTGCAAGTGATGGAAGAGATGCGGGTTTAGTCCCTGGGTCAGGAAGCTCCCCTAGAGTAGGAAATGGTAACCCACTCCAGTATGCCTGAAAGATTCTATGGACAGAGGAGCCTGGTAGACTACAGTCCATGGGGCTGCAAAAAGTTGAACGTGACTGAGCAACTGAGCATACATACACACACAGATGGTTAACAAAGCTGTGATAGTTTCAGGTGAACAGCAGAGGGACTCAGCTATATATATACATGCACCCTTTCTTCCCTAAACCTCCCTCCCACTCATGCTGCCACATAACATTGAGCAGAGTTGCAAGTGCTATATGGTAAGCCCTTGTTGGTTATCCATTTTAAATATAGCATGTATATATGACCATCTCAAACTCCCTAAGTGTCCCTTCCCCTGGCAACCATAAGTTCATTTTATAAGTCTGAGTGTCTTTCTGTTTTGTAAATAAGTTCATTTGTATCATTTCTTTCTTAAGTTTCATATATAAGGGATGTCATATGACATTTCTTTATCTGACTTACTTCACTCAGTATGACAGTCTCTAGGCCCATCCATGTTGCTATAAGTGGCATTATTTCATTCATTTTAATGGCTGAGTAATATTCCATTGTATATATTTACCACATCTTCTTTATCCATTCCTCTGTCAGTGGACATTTAGGTTGCTTCCTCTCTTAGCTGTTGTAAACAGTGCTGCAGTGAACATTGGGATGCATGTATCCTTTCAGATCATGCTTTTCTCTGGATATATGCCCAGGAGTGGGATTGCAGGGTCATATGGTAGCTCTGTTTTTAGTTTTTAAAGGAACCTCCATACTCTTCTCCATAGTGGCTGTACCAATTTATATTCCTGCTAACAGTGTAGGTGGGTTCCTTTCTCTCCATACCCTCTCCAGCATTTATTGTTTGTGATTTTTTTGATAATTGTAGTTTTGATTTGCAATTCTCTAATAATTAGCGGTGTTGAACATCTTTTCATGTGATTATTGGCCATCTGTATGTCTTTGTTTGAGAAATGTCTATTTAGGTCTTCTGTGTATTTTTTGAGTGGGTTGTTTTGCTGCTGTTAAATGTCATAAGCTGTTTGTAAATTTTGGAGACTAATCTCTTATCAGTCACAAATATTTGCAAATATTTTCTCCCAATTTGTTTCCTTTGCTGTGCAAAAGCTTTTGAGTTTAAGTAGGCACCGTTTATTTATTTTTTATTTCCATTATTCTGGGAGGTAGATCAAAAAGATGTTGCTGTGATTTATGTCAGAGAGTGTTCTGCCTTTGTTTTCCTCTAGGAGTTTTATAGTGTCTGGTTTCACATCTAGGTCTTTAGTAACATTCTTTTGACCTTCCTCCTCAGCTTCCAAATTTCTCACTCCACAGTCAACTTTTCTCAATTATTTTAATAGATTTAAAATTTTTGTTTCCCTAATTCTAAATAACAGGCTAGTATAACTGCTTTTTGACTTTTCAGTTTTAGGCATCACCTATTGACTTGCTGGAATATCAAGTTAAGTGTTTCTTTTTTAGCCTCACCTCCTCTTATCCCATCATGTACAAGCACATTTCCCTCACACCCAACCAGTAGAAGTGTAATTTTTGTTAGGTCATTTTTCACTGTTTTAATTTTTTGGCTAAATAAAAACTGTTCATAGTTAGGCCAAAAAATTTACTACAGTTGCTTTTTGGGGGTGGGGAGAATGCTGTGTTTTGTGGCATGTGGGTTCTTAGTCCTATGACCAGGCATCATACCCATGTCCCCTGCCCTTGGAGTGCAGAGTCTTAACCATTGGACTGCCAGGGAAGTCCCTATAGTTGCTTTTCTTTCTCTCACAGCATTTTGTTTTTCATGTGATTAATAATTGTATTTTCAAAAATGAGATACTTGTAGATTCATATGCAGTTGTAAGAAATAATAACAAAGAAATCCTCTGTATATTTTGCACAGTTTTCCTCAATGGTAGCATTTTATAAAACCATAGTATAATGTTATGACCAGAATATTGACAATGATATAGTTTATGTTATTCAGATTTCTCCAGTTTAACTTCTATCCACTTTTACCTGTTTATGTATGTTAAGTTTTAGACAGATTTACTACCTTTATAGGTCTATGTGTCCACTACCGCAGTCAATATTAGTATTTCCAACTCCAAAAAGATGTTTTTTATTTTCTTTTATAATCACACCTTTCCTTTCCTTCATCCCATGCCTAACCCTGGCAATCAGTAATCTGTTCTTCATTTCTAAAATTTTGTCATTTCAAGAGTATAATATAAATGGAATCATACTAGGAATGGGCTTTTGTGTGCTGATCATATTCCACGGGGATGGATCTTGGTTGTGTGTATTAATGATTCATTCCTCTACATTGCTGACAAGTATTTCTTGGTGTAGATGTACCACTGATTGTTTAACCATTCACCTGTTGAAAGACATCTGGGTTGTTTCCTGTTTGGGCCTATTGTGAATAAAACTGCCATGAACATAGTGTACAGGTTTTTGTGTGAACATAAAGGTTTCATGTTTTAGGGAATATAATGCCCAGGAATACAGTTGCTAGGTTGTATGGTAGTTTCATGTTTAGTTTTAAAGTGCACTGGAAAGCTTTTCCAGGCTCACTGTATCTTTTTATACTCCCACCTGCAACATACGAATGATCTAGTTTTCTGTCATTCTCGCCAGCATTTGGTGTTGTAACTGTATTTTATTTTAGTCATCTTGTTAGGTATGTATGTAGTGATATCTCATTGTGGTTTTAATTTGCATTTACCTAATTGCCAATGTTGAACAGCTTTTTGTGTGTTTTATTTGCCATCTATATATCCTATTTTGTGAAATGAGTTCAAGTCATTTGCCCATTTTCTGTTTTTTTTTTTTTTTTAATTGAGTTGTTAGAATTCTTTGTATTTTGGAAATATCAAACCTTTGTCAGGTATGTGACTTGCAAATATTTTCTCCTCATCTTTACTTTGCCTTTTAAAATTCTAAACTGGGTCTTTTGTAGTGTGAAAGTTTTAAATTTTGATGAAGTTTAGTATATCAGTTTTTGCATTTATGGACTGTGTTTTTGGTATCTAGTTTAGGAACTCTTTACCTTGCCGTGGAGCCTGAAGATTTTCTCTTACCTTTTTCAAAAAGTTCTTTAATTTTACATTTTATATCTAAGCCTATGATCTGTTTTGAGCTAATATTTGTCTGTGATGCTTAAGTCAAGGCTCATTTTTTTACCTATGGATTCCAGTTACTCTCGCACTATTTGTTGTAAAGACTGTATACTTCCTGTGTGAAATTAGCTTTGTATCTCTCTCAAAAATGTTTTAGACATACCTGTATGGGGTTATTTTGGGGTCCTCAGTTCTGTTCCACTGTCTGTATGCATTTGCCATTATCACACTGTCTTGATTACTCTAGCTATATAGTAAGCCTTAATAGCAGGTAGAGTAATTCCTCCCACTTCATTTTTGTCAAGATTGTGTTAGCTACTTTGGTTCTTTCACGCATCCATATAAATTTTAGAATAAACTTGTCTATGATGAAAAACCCTGCTGAGATTATTTTAATTGGAATTGCATTAAGCCTATAGATCAATTTGGGGAGAATTGATATCTTTACTATGTTGAGTCTTCCAATCTGTAAACACAGTATGTCTTTCCATTTATTTAAGTCTTTGATTTCTTTCATTAGAATTTTATGTTGCTCAGCATACAGATCTTGTGCAAGGTTTAAGTGTATAGCTATTTTATTTTCTTTGTAGCAATTGTAAGTAACATTATTTTTAATTTTGATTTCTGCATGTTCATTGCTAGTACATAGAGATACAATTGCTTTTTATGAGTTGATCACATATCTTGTGACCTTGCTGAACTCACTTGATTAATTCAGGAGTTTCTGGTAGACTCCTTAGGATTTTCCACATAGATAATCATATCATCTGCAAATTAAGATAATTATAACTTTTCCTTTTCAATCCATATGTCTTTTCTGTTTCTCTCTTCATTGCAGCTCAGAATTTTGTTTTCTAAATGTGTATTGTCAATTCTTTGCTAGAGTTTCCCTGAACTTTGTAAATATCCTCATAACATATGTTCACTACCTTTCATCTTGAATAGTGTTGAGGGAGTCTGTTACGGAGACTGCTGATTGATTTCTTGGCTTGCTGTACAGTGTTATTTGGAATATCTCTTCACCATCATCCTGGAGATGCCTTTGCCTTTCTCTTGTTTTGGGTTTTTATTTATATACATACCTCGGAGATACTGCAGGTTCTGTTTCTGACCATGTTAATAAAATGAATACTGAAGTAAAGCGAGTCACACAGATCTTTTGGTTTCTTAGTTCATATAAAAGTTATATGTGGAGAAGGAAATGGCAACCCACTCCAGTATTCTTGCCTGGAGAATCCCATAGACAGAGGAGCCTGGCAGGCTACAGTCCATGGGGTTGCAAGAGTTGGACACGACTTAGTGCACTGTCTCACCCCAGAGATCCTGCCACATATACCACAAAAACCAAACATCCCCCAATGACCTTGGCCCCACTGTTCCAATCACTCCCAGGTGGGAATTCAGGCACATGTCCACAGAGGTCACAGACAACATACATACGGTTCTGTTATGTCCCATATATTACCCTTTCATGTCCCAAGGAAGACATTTTCTCTTAGAGATTTTCATTTAGTGTATCTTTAAAAAATCTTGTGTTAAACTTGCCTCCATCTTTTTCTTGGGTAAGGACAACCCAGAAATGGCCCTTTTGTGTCTGTGATGTTGCCATTCACAGCTTTCTTGATAGGCCTAGTACAATCTTGAGAACAGGGTTGCTGTATGCTGAGTGTCAGACGGTAGCTCTTAGCTTTGCCTATCTTAGGTAGTTATGCTGTGCATTTTTTATTGGGGTACCATGTTTGATTTGTCCCTAATACCTTTGAAGTTTTTCTGAGAAATGAATAATGCAACATGAACTTATTAAAATACATTTTAAGCCTTTAAAAAAAAAAGTTATATGTAACCAGGAGACACTGTAGGGTGCTTACTACCTTTTGGGGGAGTTCTGTGATCTCAATTTTCCTTTACTGGCTTAGGGGTCATCTTTCTGTTCTGACAAAATAGACAAAAGCTTCCAAAATGGGTTGCTATTGTATTCTCTCCTGTTCTTTATCTTAATGTGCATATTCAGTTGCTCAGTAGTGTCCAAATCTTTGCAACCCTTTGGACTGTTGTCTGGGAGGCTGCTCTGTCCAAGGGATTTTCCCAGCCAGAATACTGGAGTGGGTTGCCATTTCCTCCTCCATTATCTTAATAGATCTGTTGTTTAAGAAAAAGTACCCTTTATTGTCGTTTCAGTGGTTTGGGAAGAAGTAGGAGCTGGTTCTTGGGTTCAAAGCTACCATTTTAAAACAAGTTACATGATATATTTTTTTTAATGGAAAAAAGGCCAATGAAAAATGCATGGACAGCATAGACCAAAGTTACAGCATTATCTTTGAGTTGTAGACTTCTAGACGTTTTATATTTTTTATCCTCCCCATGTGTGTTATTTATGTATGTTTTATGCATTACATGTAAAATATAGGAAATAAAGAATATGACCCCTACTGTGTTGATTATTTTTTATCTTATGTTTGTTTCTGGGGAAGGGAAAATGTTCAGTACCTCTTCTCTAGAGATAAGCTATACCTACAGTTCATGGTCATCTAAGAAGCAGAGTATTAGTGATCCTCAGTTTAGGATTTTTAATTACTTTGAACATTGCAAAACTTGATTTTGAAGTACATGACTGTGTAACCTATATCCTGATACATATTTTCCCCCATTTAAAATATAGGAAAAAATTATATTGGCTTAAATTTTAATTTTAATCTTTGGTATGCATGTAGTGCTCACAGTTGAGAAATAATTGCATTATTTATTTGCTGTTTTTATATGAAATACTCCTGCATAAATGTTAAGTAACTAAATGGCTGTACAGATACACTGGCTGGCTGTGAATGGGCGGACAGAACTACTCCATGACCTTGTACAACACGTCAGTGATGTCGATGTTGAGGATGCGATGGGGCAGACAGCGCTGCATGTGGCCTGCCAGAATGGTCACAAGACGGTAAATTAAGCCTCAAGGACTTTAAGTTGCATGTGTTTTTTTTTTGTAAACTTTGAATCGATGAAAAACTTTTCACTGTGCATAATTGGAAACATAAAGCAAAATCTTAAAACATTTTCTGCATCATGTGCACTTCTAATTAGTATATTCTATGTGGATAAAAGGAACAGCAAATAGTGCTTTTAAATATGTTTAATGTAATTTGGATTTCAATTTTATTTTTGATTCATAAATTTATTAGCTATGTGTTTTAAATTTTAAATATTAACAAATAATTTGTTTATAATGTTTATTCTGTTGTCAGTTTTATCAAACAACTATTTTATTTTATTTTTTTTACCGTTTTCATAT
Organism: Bos indicus; assembly: GCF_029378745.1. Taxonomy (NCBI): domain Eukaryota; kingdom Metazoa; phylum Chordata; class Mammalia; order Artiodactyla; family Bovidae; genus Bos; species Bos indicus. Next base: position 45,416,669 of record NC_091768.1, read on the forward strand.
TTTTACCATTAAGCCTCAAGTTTTGGAATTAGACCATGAAGAGAGTAAACTCCAACTTTGCTTAAATAGTTCAACTTGGGTTATCATATTTTTCTACTCCCGTGGCATATAAGTACTATATATAAGTACTAGAATCACAGCTGTTTTCTTTCTTACTTTTGATTTCTAAAATCATGCATTTGTTTTACGGCAGTACTTTACTGTTATCCCTATGTATAAACATTTGACTTTTAAAATTGCTAATAGTTTTCTTTCTCATTAGGAGACTGCTACCTTATTTAAAGATTGTTGGCTTAAGATTTTAGATTGACTTTCTGCCTTTTATAATTTCATATCCTGGTTACTTTCAGTTTTTTCCCACATTTAACATTATGGATAATAGAATATTATTTATTTGCTAACTAAAATGAAAAACCAACTGAAAACAAAAAAACACTGCCGGCATCTACAAAGATAAAAAGTTTATGTTTATTATTTTGTACACATTCTGAGTCTAATGTTTTTGTTGGGAAAATTCTTGGTGGAATCTGGATTTCTGTCTTTGCAAACACTTTTTTCTTAACCTGGGTTCAGGCTGTTGGCTCCTACATACTTAGATGCTTTATGTATGACCTCAATTCACAAAATATTACACTTCTTTAAGGTAGTGAGCTCAAAGTTTACATTGTCATATGTTTAATAAGAGTTGGATAAAAGAGATATATGAATATTTTTTTCTTTCCTGGCATTTCTTCTGAACACCAGTGTTCATTATTATTCTTTTGTCTTTTATCATCTGAAAACTAATTCAGTGTTTTTAGGATTATTCCTTTTCATTACTTTTTACTTTCTGCAAGTCAGTATTACTAAATTTAAGAAGTATTCTGGGTGGGGGAAAAATCATCTAAAATCTAATCTTGACAGACCCCAGTAAGCAACCGTTGCCTGTTAGAGTCCTGCTGGTAGCTCTTACTCAACAGAAAAGCACCTGCTTTAATATTAAACACTCTGCTGAAACAAATGAGTGGCATATCATTTACTAAGATTGCAAACTGTATCTGTTGCCCAGTAATTTGTGTAGTAAAAAACTAAATTCAGATTAGGAATTATCTACAAAAGCTAATTTTAGGTGCCTTGAGCCAGTGAAGAAGCAAAAATTACTCAGAAAACCTTGGTTCAAAACATGTGCATTACAGGGTGCATTGAAAATTTAGAATTGCCTACTGAAGTTATTGAAGAGTAGTTAGTATAATACACTCCATATGGTTTACAACCTAAAGCAGGTGTGGTAAAGTAAGAGAGAATTGCTCATAGTCAGATGGCCTTTGAAGAGCTGTATTTTCAGATTTATAGGTGGCCTGACTTCATGGTGGTGATGGGTTTCACAGGGTGAGATTTTACAGATATAGTACAGGAGGACGAGTGTAAAAAGCCACGTTGACTTGTGGTTGATTGTATTAGTGAGTAAGGTTCCTTTATATTTGGTCCATTATAGTTACCTGCGAGGATCATACACAAAGGTAATGCTTAGCACTATTTTCCAATTCATTGTATATATTTTTAGTCCTTCGATTAGGGCAAGAAGGAATCTTGAAAAATTAGTCCATTTCCTAGCCTCCAGACGGCATTCCACCTCTAAAAATCTGTGTTGATAGTTATGTTAATTGTCATAATGTATTTCTGGGATCTGTTCAAATCTTAGTGGATGAGGTTATTCTTTTATCTTAAGTTGAATTTGATTTAAGGGCTCTGAGATGTAAGTTACTACAGGGTGTAGGGATTATTGATTTTGCTTTTAACTGTATATCTTACCATAAGTTGAACAAAGTCTAAAATGCTTTGTCAGGTATCAGCAAATGAAAATGGCCTTTGTGTTGTCTCCAGGTAGTTAACTTTTGCGTAAACTCATTAAAAGGTCTTCAAAACTTATGTCCATGTAGACATGTACCAGTCCACATAGGTTTTAAGATTCTATTTTTAAGTTTAGAATCAATACTATATATTGATTATATATTTTATGGGGCTTCCCAGGAGGCTCAGTGGTAGAGAATGCACCTGCCAGTGCAGGAGACACAGGAGATGTGGGTTGGATCCCTGGGTTTGTAAGATCCCCTGGAGTAGCAAATGGCAAGCCACTCCAGTATTCCTGCCTGGAAAATTCCATGGACAGAGGAGCCTGGTGGACTGCAGTGCATGAGTCGCAACGAGTCGGACAGGACTGAGTATGTACACATATTTTATAGAATAAAATGTAAAACTTTAGAGAGGGAAAGAAGCTCCATTAAAAATATTTTTAAAAGCATATCAGCTCTTTTCAAATTAAAGAGGATGATATGATAAAGAAATGCTCTGAAATTTACCTTTTAATCTCATTTTAGGGAAAATCTCAAGAATGCATGAAAAGATTTTGAACTGGCTAAGAGCTCTAAAGCTTTGTAGAATTTATAATTGAATACTTTATTCTTGCTTTGATGACACATAAATTGTAGATTTACATTACTTTTTTTACAGATAAAAGATTTGGAAGAAAGATTGATTTTGTCATAATTAAGAAATCAAGTAATTTTTGACATGATTTCATATAGATACATGTGTTTTGTTAGAGGTAAATCAAGATAAGGATGTTTTCATCCTCTTGCTGGAAGGAAGTGGTTTGGTCAGTTGAAGACTACAGTATGATCATTTTTGTCCTTGTGACAATAGCATTATGATTTTAAACTACTTCAGTTCTGACTCTTGCGACCCCCTGGACTGTGCCAGGCTTCCCAGTTCTTCACTATCTCCTGGAGTTTGCTCAAATTCATGTCCATTGAATCAGTGATGCCATCTAACCATCTCATCCTCTGCTACCCTCTTTTCCTTTTGCCTTCAGTCTTACCCAGCATCAGGATCTTTTCCAATGAGTTGGCTTTTCTCATCAGGTGATCAAAGTATTGGAATATCAGCTCCAGCATCAATCCTTCCAGTGAATGTTCGGGATTGATTTCCTTTAGGACTGACTGATTTCATCTCCTTGCATTCCAAGGGACTCTCAATATTCTCCAGCACTGCAATTCAAAAGCATCAAGTCTTGGGCACTCAGCCTTCTTTATGGTCCAGCTCTCACATCCATACATGACCACTGGAAAAACCATAGCTTTGACTATATGGACCTTTGTTGTCAAAGTGACATCTCTGCTTTTTAATATGCTGTCAAGGTTTGTCATGGTTTTTCTTCCAGGGAGCAAGTGTCTTAATTTCATGGCTGCAGTCAACATCTGCAGTGATTTTGGAGCCCAAGAAAAGAAAATCTATCATTGCTTCCACTTTTCCCCCTTCTGTTTGCCATGAAGTGATGGGACCAGATGCCATGATCTTAGTTTTCTGAATGTTGAGTTTAAGCCAGCTTTTTTGCTCTCCTCTTTCACTCTCATCAAAAAGCTCTTTGGTTCCTCTTTACTTTCTGCCATTAGAATGGTATCATCTGCATATCTGAGACTGTTCATATTTTTCCCTGCAATCTTGATTCCAGCCTGTGATTCATTCAGCTCAACATATCTAATGATGTACTCTCTGCATAGATGTTAAATAAGCAGGGTGATAGTATACAGCCTTGTCTTACGCCTTTCTCAATTTTGAACCAGTCTGTTGTTCCATGTCTGGTTCTGTTGCTTCTTTACCCGCATACAGGTTTCTCAGGAGACAGGTAGGGTGGTTTGATAGTCCCATCTTTTTAAGAATTTTCCACAGTGTGATCCACAATGTCAAAGGCTTTAGCGTAGTCAATGAAGCAGAAATAGATGTTTTTCTGGAATTACCTTGCTTTCTCTGTGATCCAACAGATGTTGGCAATTTGATCTCTGGTTCCTCTACCTTTTCTAAATCCAGCCTGTACATCTGGAAGTTCTCAGTTCATATACTGCTGAAGCCTAGCTTGAAAGATTTTGAACATTACCTTACTAGCATGTGAAACAAATGCAATTGTACAGTAGTTTGAACATTCTTTGGCATTGCAATGAAAACTGACATTTTCCAGTCCTGTGACCACTGCTGAGTTTTCCAAATTTGCTGACACACTGAGTACAGCACTTTAACAGCATCATCTTTTAGGATTTGAAATAGCTTGTCTAGAATTCCATCACCTCCATTAGCTTTGTTTATAATAATGCTTCCTAAGGCCCACTTGTCTTTACACTCCAGGATGTCTGCCTCTAGATGAGTGACCACAGCATTGTGGTTACCCAGATCATTAAGACCTTTTTTTGTACAGTTCTTCTGTGTATTCTTGCCACCTCTTCATCTCTCCTGCTTCTGTTAGGTCCTTACTGTTTCTGTCCTTTATCCTCCCCATTCTTCATTCTTGCATGAAATGTTCCCTTTCCCCAATTTTCTTGAAGAGATCTCAAGTCTTATCCATTCTATTGTTTTCCTCTATTTCTCAGCATTGTTCATTTAAGAAGGCCTTCTTACCTCTCCTTGCTATACTCTGGAACTCTGCATTCAGTTTGGTATACCGTTCCCTTTCTTCCTAGCTTTTCACTTCTCTTCTTTCCTCAGCTATTGGTAAAGCCTCCTCAGACAATCATTTTGCCTTAAATTTCTTTTTCTTTGGGATGATTTTGATTACTGCCTCCTATACATTGTTCCAGTCTTCTGTCCATAGTTCTTCAGGCACTCTGTCTACCGGATGTAATCCCTTGAATCTATTTGTCATCTCCACTGTATAGTCATAAGGGAGATGATTATACCTGAATGGCCTAGTGGTTTTCCCTACTGTCTTCAATTTAAGCCTGAATTTTGCAATAAGGAGCTGATGATCTGAGCCACAGTCAGCTCCAGATCTTGTTTTTACTGAGTTTATAGAGCTTCTCCATCTTTGGCTGCAAAGAATATAGTCAGTCTGATTTTTTTTTTTTTCTTTCCCCCCCCCTTTTTTTTTTTTTTGTGTAGTAAAGTTTTATTAAAGTATAAAGGAGATAGAGAAAGCTTCTGACATAGGCATCAGAAGGGGGCAGAAAGAGTACCCCTCAGTCTGATTTTAATACTGACCATTTGGTGATGTCCATGTGCAGAGTTGTCTCTTGTGTTGTTGGAAAAGGGTGGTTCCTGTGACCAGTGTATTCTCTTGACCAAACTCTCTTAATATTTGCCTTGCTTCATTTTATACTCTAAGACTAAACTTGCCAGGTATCTCTTGACTTCCTACCTTTGCATTCCAATCCCCTCTGATGAAAAGCACATCTTTTTGTGGTGTTAGTTCTAGAAGGTCTTGTAGATTTTAATAGAACCAGTCGATTTCAACTTCTTTGGCATCAGTGGTTGAGGCATAGACTTGAATTACTGTAATGTTGAATTGTTTGCCTTAGAAATGAACGGAGACCATTCTGTCATTTTTTAGATTGCACCCAAGTACTGTATTTTGGACTCTCTTGTTGACTATAAGGGCTGCTCCATTTCTTCTAAGGGATTCTTGCCCACAGTAGTAGATATAATGGTCATCTGAATTAAATTTGTCCATTCCTGTCCATTTTAGTTCACTGATTCCTAAGATGTAGATGTCCACTCTTGTCATCTCCTGCTTGACCACATCTAATTTATTCAGTTGCTAATTCATGTCTGACTCTTTGCAACCCCATGAACTGCAGCATGCCAGGCTTCCCTGTTCTTCACTATCTCCCTGAGTTTGGTCAAACTGATGTTCATTGAGTCAGTGATGTCTTCAACCATCTCGTCCTCTGGTGTCCCCTTCTCCTTCTGCCATCAATCTTTCCCAGCATCAGGGTCTTTTCCAATGTGTCAGCTCTTTGCCTTGATTCATAAACCTATCATTCTGTGTTCCTATGCAATAGTCTTCTTTACAGTATGAGACTTCACTTTCAACACATCTACAACTGAGCATCATTTCCACCTTGGCCCAACTACTTCTTTCTTTCTGGAGCTATTAGTAATTGCCGTCTACTTTTCCCTAGTAGCATATTAGACACCTCTTGACCTGGGTAACTCATCTTCTGGTGTCATATCTTTTTGCCTTTTCATACTGTTCATGTGGTTCTTGAGGCTAGAATACTGGAATGGTTTGCCATTCCCTGCTCCAGTGGACCACATTTTCTTAGAACTCTTCACTATGACCCATCTGTTTGGTGGCTCTGCATGGCATAGTTCTTCACTTTATTAAGTTACACCAGCCCCTTCATCAAGACAGGCTGTGATCCATGAAGGGGAGCTATACAATACCAGAATTATTGTATTGTCTGTGGATATTGATTTCAAATAGAAAATTGTTTGAGAATTTGATTATTCATCTGGCTTACTATATAGTCTGGCAACTTTTTTCTTCGTCTATCCTTATCTATCTCCTAAGGTATATTCTGTCTACTGATTACATAATTAAAGAAAGTGTTGTGAGCACTTTGGAAGACACATAAGAGTAATGATACTATTGGTACTATTATTGCCATTATTAATATCGATGATATGAATCTGTAAAAACAGTACAAGGATCACTACCTGAACTCTTGAATTCATTTACTCTTGTGCAGTAAGCTAGGCCCAGTGTGTTGTTTGATTTTTAATCTCATTTTTAGAAGTATAGTAAAAAAAACTTATATTGTTGTGAAGGTGTAGTTGCTGAATCGTGTCTGACTCTGTGACCCCATGGACTGTAGTCCGCCAGGCTCCTCTGTCCATGGGCAAGATATATGTATAATTGACTCCAATTTTTTTGACAATGAGTTGAACTTACTTTTTGATAACTTTTTTCATTGTCTTTAGGTCTTTAAGATTTATTGATGCGTTTAATTGCCACAAATGGTTGATTACTGTTTTTGTTGAATAACTTGGATTTAGAAACTCTGGAGAACTGTCAGTTGGTTCAGTCTCAATTTTATGTAAGTCAGAGTATATAGCAGTATTAGTTTTTGGACTAATTTCAGTTCACTTAAAAAAGAAATTTTATTTTTATCAGAATAAACTTTATAGTGCTAAATTTATACAGTGATATGAAGGTTCACAAGCAATATGAAATGATAGTTGAACTATTCTTAGAGTAGATGATCTTTGATAGAACTGACTGCATTTTATTCCCCTAAAACTGTAGGCTTGTTAAGGAACAGTTCACTTATGTTCAGTCAGCTCTCTTGAAATTTTTAGCCAGCTTCCAAGCTTTTCATCCAGAGAATTATAGGACAGCCATGCAAACTTAATTGAAAGCTTTTGCAAAAACATTACCTTAATTCAGCCTTGAGGCACAATGGTAGATGTACTTAACATTTCAGAGTGTGTTTTAGGTTCAGAGTAATTTTATTTATTCTGATGTTAGAATTTTCCTTTCATCACTTCTGAGAAATGTGAGCATATAAAAGAAAGTTCTGTTACTGTGGTTTTTTTCTAACACAACTGGATAATATTGATTTTTGCTTGATATTACATATGGATTCAGTCTCAATAGGCTTAGGTGGACAGGTTTCTAGAGAAGACCTGTGTAAACCAGTCACAGATTAGTGAGTTGGCCGTTTCATTTAGTATATAAGTTGTTTGTGCTTTGCTGTCCTGTCATCAGAATTACTTTTAATAAGAGATGAAAGATGCTTTTTTTGTTTTTTGATTATCATTTCTTTAGTAATGATAATACAGCAACTCAGATTTTTACTTATGGTTTAATGTAGAATAACTGTTCCTTTTTACTTTGATCATTGTTGTTCAGACAGTTGACATTGATAAAGTAGAGCTGCCTTGGATTTCTTGCTTTGTAATTTATCAGCTTATTGGGCACAGGTGGTCTTGGTTAGTCGCTGCCTTCAATTAAATGACTTTTGAGATTGACCCAAACATTAGGTTTGCACATTAGTTTTCCACTCAGGATGTTGTTTTATCACTTGAAAGGTCATGAAGTCTGTTGAAAGTGTAGTTTCTTTTTATGGATTTCTTGAAGGCCATATGCAAATCCCCTTTCAATGCTTTTCTTTCAGGATTCCTTCCCAGCAGTTTCTTACTCTGTAAGGAGGAAGACTCCCATTGTAGATTACCTAGGAATAGGAGAATAGTGTGATGTTGTTGTTGTTTTAAAGGGAAGAGGGCCGGACAGGGAATTTGAAGTTCTGAATTATTAAAAAGCATGTTTTCCTGACCTATATTAGATACATAAAATAATTTCAGTTCAGTGTAGTTCTTAAAATTGTTATGTTAACTTGAAAGATATAGGTAATCAGCTATCAGTCACATATTTATGTTACTATACCTTTACATGTTTACCTTTACTAAATTGTAAGCTGCTAAACTTAATTTTTGCAAGTAAGTGAGAAGCCATGAAATTTTGAAAACAGGACTTATGACAATTGTAAATTACAATGTTTTTTTTTTTTTTTTGGACTTCACGGCTTATAGTCTTTTAAACACATGCAGTGCAGTTTTCACAGAAGTATTTGTATGTAGGGGCTTAGGGGTGAGAAATTTGCTAAAACAAATTGAATCCAGATCTGCCATAGAGAATCCTATCAGTTTTTCTGATAGCACTAAATCATGGTCTAGCACACTACATATTTTATTTCTTATATCCCTTTGTTTTCCTTTTCCATGAGAATGTAAACTTTATGAAGGCAGGTGTTCGTCCATTTTTGTTCAGTGCTGGGACTCTTGCATCTAAAGTGGTCCCCCCCTACTAGCACATACAAACTTTGAAATTTTTGATATAAGGGAGAATGGACTATTCAAATGCAAAATCTTTCCAACCAGTATTCTTCTGCCATTTTCTTTCCATTTCTGAATGTTTGTATTTTTTTTTCTTTTGTAACTTTAAGAGAAGTGTATGTTGATAGTGCTCATTCTTATAAAGGATTGTATCTGATTTGTTTGTCTGTTACTGAAAACTTCTTGGGGATTTTAGTAGCTGAATCCAGAATTCTCTTCAATTATGTTTTGCCTTGTGCTTCTATATAATTTAAAATCCTTAGGTAGTATTGTTTGTTCAAGACCTTTTATATTTTTAATTTAATAAATACTCAAGAGTTTCCTCCAACTGAATTTTCCTTGTTTCAGAGTTATTATACATATAGGTAGTTTAACATAGACTGGAAATTTTAAAACAACCAAACTTTTAAGTTATGTGACTTTCTTGCTCCTTTTATTATGTAATTTAATCAATAATTGAACTCTGCAGTATCCTTTCTCCTGTTACAGAGCTTTTACAAAAAGAAATCTGCGAACTTTTTTTTTTAAATCACGAACATTGATGACTTTTCACTCATTTCAGTGCTGCAAGGCAATTTTTTTTCCTTTACCTTCAAATCCCTTTATGTATTTTTTATTCTTACTTTGAGGGAAGTGGGTTTTTCTCCTTGTTTGTCTTCAGGCAACATTTCATCTGCATGGGATCTATTGAAGCTTTTAGAAAATATTTGTTTCTTTTAATGGTTGTATATTTTGAGGCTCTTAATTGGGATAATTTTGTTACAAAAGCAGAAAGATTTATGAATATAAAAGAAAATGCTGGATGAGCTTTTTCTTCTTTCTTAATCAAGTGTTTTCCTAAGAACAGAATTTTTAATGTATTTGTAGAATATTTACTATGTACAAGGATATGATAGAAATGTATTACAGTTCATCTTGTGCATCTTACTTTCTTGCTATGATTTGCCTGAAGTTTTACTACTTTGTAGAGGAATATGTTAGTTTAATGGCTGGTTTATTTTGCTGTGAACTCTGCAGTATAAATTTTAAAAATGCAGAAATAATGTGAAAACTATGTGGATTTAGAAATGGCATTATTTAAAAGCTAAACACAAATAACTTATGTTGGTCCTTGAGCTTGACTCTTAAGTAGGTATTTATAGGGAACTATTAGATCATCTACAATTAATGTAATTTAAGAAGATATTCCAGATTAACCATAATTCTATTTACTATTCTGAATTTAGAAAAATTAGAATTTCTGTTTTTTTGGTAAATTGTCTGGTGGTTATGACCATGGACTTAGGTTTTAATCCCTGCTCCCCTGTTTATTTGTGTATTGGGGTGCATATTACTTGACCCCTTTGAGACTGAGTTTCCTACTTGTAAAACTGGAGAGAAGAATATCAACTTCCCCATAGGTTGCAATAAATGAAATGATAAATGCTTATTAGCACAGTGTCCAAGCACATGCTAAGGTTATTTGTATTATTATATCATTATATACTTTTAGTTGTTATATAATTTTTATGAATGCATAATATGTTTTGTTAATTACTTAATTCAACTCCTCTCTGGTTGCTGTATCTCAATTGAATAAATATTAATATGTGTTTTTGATGTAATTGACTTCATCTCTTCTGTGCCTTTTGAGAGATGGCTTATTGTCTATGTACTTTCTGTAACAGTCAGTGAACATTATTGCTGCTATCCGTCTCACTTCGGATTTGGATCACACAAACACAGCTAGGTCAGAGGTCAAAAAGGCAATAACCATGATCAAAAGGTTCAAGTGGGCCTTGCCTTATAAAATAATAACCTAAGTGCTTATTTTCTTATATTTGGGAGTTGTTCTTGACCACTCCTCCTGAGTTTCACAATTGTATAGCTGATGATAAAGTTTAATATAATAATGTTGCTATTATGTAGATTTTTGAATTCCTCCTGAAATAGAAGTAAATTCAAATAGCAATAATATATGAATAACTTATCTCTTAAAATATTTTTTATCAAAATCTTTGTAATACAAAATTATACTCCCTTAAATACCCTTCTTTCTCAATTCATGATCATTAGGCAACAATTTTCGATTCTTTTAGCTTCTCTTCTTGTATCTATTTCCACATAATATTCTTCTATTGTTCTTTCTTAATTTATGACTTTTAGATATCACTGAATCATTTCTTGTTATAGTGAGTGAGGATTTAACTAATTTAAATCCTCTTCCCATGCAGTATCTTCCCATTTCTAAAATTAATTATATCACATTTTTGTGAGACAGTATTCAGTTCAGTCGCTCAGTTGTGTCTGACTCTTCGCGATCCCATGAACTGCAGCACACCAGGCCTCCCTGTCCATCACCAACTCCTGGAGTCCACCCAAACCCATGTCCATTAAGTCGGTGATGCCATCCGACCATCTCATCCTCTGTCATCCCCATCTTTCCCAGCATCAGAGTCTTTTCAAATGAGTCAGCTCTTCGCATCAGGTGGCCAAAGTATTGGAGTTTCAGCTTCAACATCAGTCCTTCCAATGAACACCCAGGGCTGATCTCCTTTGTTGTATATAGTTCAGTAAATATTGTTTACTGCTGAGTCAAGTAGTATAATACAATAACATTTTCTCTAGGATAACTATTAACTTTGCTCATTTTTGTTTTTGTTTCTGGTGTGTGAATCAGTTGTTGTTTAGTCACTAAGTCATGTCCAACTCTTTGCTACCTTGTGGACTGCAGCATGCCAGGCTTCTTTGTCTTTCACCATCTCCTGGAGTTTGCTCAAACTCGTGTCCGTTGAGTCGGTGATACCATCTAACCATCTCATCCTATGTTGCCCCCTTCTCCTCCTGCTTTCAATCTTTCTCAGCATCAGTGTTTTCCAGTGAGTTGGCTCTTTGCATCAGGTGGTCAAAGTATTGGAGCTTTAGCATTAGTCCTCCCAATGAATATTCAGGATTGATTTCCTTTAGAATTGACTGATTTGATCTTACTGTCCAGGGGACTCTTCTCCAGCACCACAGTTCAAAAGCATTGATTCTTCAGTGCTCAGCCTTCTGTATGGTTCAGTTCTAGCATCTCTGTGTGACTACTGGAAAATCCATTGCTTTGATTATATGGACCTTTGTTGGCAAAGTGATGTCTCTGCTATTTAATACACTGTCTAGGTTTGTTATAGCTCTTCTTCCAAGGAGCAAACGTCTTTTAATTTTGTGGCTGTGGTCACTGTTTGCAGTGGTTTTGGAGCCCAAGAAAATAGTCTGCCATTGTTTCTACTTTTTCCCCATCTATTTGACGTGAAGTGATGGGAACGGATGTCATGATCTTAGTTTTCTGAATGTTGAGTTTTAAGCCAGTGTTTTTATCTTTAATTCCTCTTCCCTTTCTTCCATTAGAGTGGTATCAATGCATATATGAGGTTGTTAATATTTTCCCCTGCAATTTTGATTCTAGCCTGTGATTCATCAAGCCCAGCATTTCACATGATGTACTGTGCATATACATTAAATAAGCAAAGTAGCAATGTACAGCCTTGATGTACTCCTTTCCCAGTTTTGAGCCAGTCCATTGTTCTATGTCCGGTTCTAACTGTTGCTTCTTGACCTGCACACAGGTTTCTCAGGAGACAGGTAAGGTGGCCTGGTTATTCCTGTCTCTTTAATAATTTTCCACAGTTCATTGTGATCCACACAGTCAAAGGCTTTAGAGTAGTCAATGAAGCAATTCAGTTCAGTTCAGTTGCTCAGTCGTGTCCGACTCTTTGCAACCCCATGAATTGTAGCACGCCGGGCCTCCGTGTCCATCACCAACACCCGGAGTTCACTCAAACTCACGTCCATCGAGTCAGTGATGCCATCCAGCCATCTCATCCTCTGTCGTCCCCTTCTCCTCCTCCTTCCAATCCCTCCCAGCATCAGTCTTTTCCAGTGAGTCTATTCTTCGCATGAGGTGGCCAAAGTACTGGAGTTTCAGCTTTAGTATCATTCCTTCCAAAGAAATCCCAGGGCTGATCTCCTTTAGAATGGACTGGTTGGATCTCCTTGCAGTCCAAGGGACTCTCAAGAGTCTTCTCCAACACCACAGTTCAAAAGCATCAATTCTTCGGCGCTCAGCTTTCTTCACAGTCCAACTCTCACATCCATACATGACCACAGGAAAAACCATAGCCTTGACTAGACAGACCTTTATTGGCAAAGTAATGTCTCTGCTTTTTAATATGCTGTCTAGGTTGGTCATAACTTTTCTTCCAAGGAGTAAGTGTCTTCTGATTTCATGGCTCCAGTCACCATCTGCAGTGATTTTGCGCCCAACAATAAAATCTGACACTGTTTCAACTGTTTCCCCATCTATTTCCCATGAAGTGATGGGACCGGATGCCATGATCTTCATTTTCTGAATGTTGAGCTTTAAGCCAACTCTTTCACTTTCCTCAAGAAGCTTTTGAGTTCCTCTTCACTTTCTGCCATAAGGGTGGTGTCATCTGCATATCTGAGGTGATTGATATTTCTCCCGGCAGTCTTGATTCCAGCTTGTGCTTCTTCCAGCCCAGCATTTCTCATGATGTACTCTGCGTAGAAGTTAAATAAGTGACAATATACAGCCTTGACATACTCCTTTTCCTATTTGGAACCAGTCTGTTGTTCCATGTCCAGTTCTAACTGTTGCTTCCTGACCTGCATATAGGTTTCTCAAGAGGCAGGTCAGGTGGTCTGGTATTCCCATCTCTTTCAGAATTTTCCACAGTTTATTGTGATCCACACAGTCAAAGGCTTTGGCATAGTCAATAAAGCAGAGATAGATATTTTTCTGGAACTCTCTTGCTTTCTCCATGATCCAGCAGATGTTGGCAATTTGATCTCTGGTTCCTCTGCCTTTTCTTTTCTTTTTTTTTTTGCTTTTTAAATTTTATTTTATTTTTAAACTTTACATAATTGTATTAGTTTTGCCAAATATCAAAATGAATCCACCACAGGTATACATGTGTTCCCCATCCTGAACCCTCCTCCCTCCTCCCTCCCCATACCATCCCTCTGGGTCATCCCAGTGCACTAGCCCCAAGCATCCAGTACCGTGCATCGAACCTGGACTGGCAACTCGTTTCTTACATGATATTTTACATGTTTCAATGTCATTCTCCCAAATCTTCCCACCCTCTCCCTCTCCCACAGAGTCCATAAGACTGTTCTATACATCAGTGTCTCTTTTGCTGTCTCATACACCGGGTTATTGTTACCATCTTTCTAAATTCCATATATATGCGTTGCCTTTTCTAAAACCAGCTTGAACATCTGGAAGTTCACGGTTCACGTATTGCTGAAGCCTGGCTTGGAGAATTTTAAGCATTACTTTAGTAGCGTGTGAGATGAGTGCAATTGTGCGGTAGGTTGAGCATTTTTGGCATTGCCTTTCTTTGGGATTGTAATGCAAACTGACCTTTTCCAGTCCTGTGGCCACTGCTGAGTTTTCCAAATTTGCTGGCATATTGAGTGCAGCACTTTCACAACATCATCTTTCAGATGTTTTTTTGGAATTTTCCTTGCTTTTTCTATGATCCAATAGATGTAAATCAGTAATTCTTCCTATATGCTCCCACAAAATCTTTCTCATGGTTTCTTCGAAGACAATATCATTAGATAATGTCCATTGTTTTTCTCTAAACCTGAGTATTTCTTAATCTCATCTATGTTTGATATTCTTGATTCCGCATCTTCTATTCTGATATATTGTATTCCCTTGTTTTGGAGGAGAGTATCCTTCAGTAGCTTCTTGAGAACAGATGTGTTGAAGTTAAATTTTTTGATATCTTACATAGCTAAGCATGTTTTTTATTTAAAAGCTTATATTTGAATGATAGCGTGGCTGGCTGTGGAATTTTACATTGAAAGTCATTCACTTAACACTTTTGGGGATGTTTCATCGTTTACGTTTCCATGTTGCTCTTGAAAAGTTTAATGGCAATCTGAATTCTTTTTATCTCTGGAATCTTATTATCCTCAGTATTATTAAATTTTACTTTGATATGCCTTGTTGTAGGTCTTTTAATGTATTAAGCTGTGTACTGGTGAGCCTTTTCAATCTAGTAACTTATGTTCTTCTGTTCTTGGAGATTTTTTTGGTATTATTTCTTAATTACTTCCTTTTGGTCTCTTGTCTCCTTTATTTCCCTTCTTCTCAGTTTCTATAACATGCCTCCTTGGATTGATTGGCTAGTTTTCTTAATATGTTTTTCTACTAGTTTTCCTGTTTTCTTTGTCTTTTTGATTCTTGTAGGATTTTTCAACACTGTATTTCTAAACTTCTATTGAATTTTTGAGCTTCTCAGGTGGTGCTAGTGGTACAGAACCCACATGCCACTGCAGGAGACACAGGAGACCCAAGTTCTGTCTCTGGCTTGGGAAGATCCCCTGGAGAAGGAAATGGCAACCCACTTCAGTATTCGTGCCTAGAGAACCCCATGGACAGAGGAGCCTGGTGGGCTATTTATAGTGAGTGCGTGGGGTCTCAGAGTCAGACAGGACTGAAGTGGCTTCGCATGCATATATACATTGAATTTTTACTCTTCCATCAAATTTTTAACGTCTTATTCTCTGAATATTTTCCCCCCAGAATCTTGTTTATGTCCCATGGATAGTATCTAGTCTGTCTTAAGAGTATTAGTTACTTTTTAAATTTTTTTTGCTATTATCTTTGGTTCCCTTTATTTCTTTATTTTTATTCCTTTTTCTGTTTGTTTTTCAGGTTAGAGGCCTGCTTCAGTTCTGTCTTAAATGTTATCTGTCCATTCATGTTTGTTTATCCTAAGACATGTGATAACGTGTACCCTAGTACACCTCAGATGATTGCAGAAGTGGAGCTTAGGGGACAAGATTGTATGTGAATGACTATCAGAGAAACTGAGTTGGCATTGGCTCCTGTGAACAGTAAAGGACTTCTTAGCTTTTTAGTATTTTGTATTTTAATTATTATGCTCTTTGAATTTTGAGAAGGTTAGAGCTCTGCTATCTACTATTTATTTTCAGAGGCAAAAAATTCAGATATCTAGAGCAGCACTGTCCAGTTTACTAGCCGTATGTGGCTATTTAAACTTAATTATAATAAAATAAAATTTAAAATTCCATTCCTCAGTTGTACTGGCCACATTTCAAGTCTTTGGTACCTACTTCATGTGTCAGTGATTTTCTGGAACCTTCCCAGATTAACACAATTTACATTACATTGATAATTCCACAAATACTGTGCAGTGCCCGAGGCTTGGAGCTTACCAAAAAGTGTAATTTATTCAACCACCATAATTGTCATGTTGCTACTCTTCTTTAAAGCTTCGGGTTGTGGTAAGAACTTTCCTTATTAAATGGATTAAAATTGTCGTAATTGTCTTTGTTTGACTTCTCTGGCTTTAGTTTTGTTTCTTTTCTTCCCAGACAGTGCAATGCTTGCTGGACAGTGGTGCTGATATTAACAGACCAAATGTATCAGGAGCCACTCCACTGTACTTTGCTTGCAGGTATGATATTTTATATTGCTTGATGCTCTCATTAAAGAAAGTTGCATCTGCTGTATTTCCAAACACAAACATACTTTTATATTTTCTAAAACTCTTTGTTTTCCCGGAAATACTGTGCTCCCTTTTAAGATGACATATATAGCATTATGTTTCTTTTATGTAACTGCATGATGAAAAGTGTTTTATACTGCCAGTGTTTTCATATGTTGTAAGTGGAAGCTTTTGATTTACTTGATTACTTAAATTTTAGGCTAATTACTTGGTAAGTAATAAGAAAGGTATATCAATAATCCAGTAATTTCCATCATTCTTTTTCAAGTACCAACTTAGTTTCAATAGGATAAGCTATTAAAGTATGTCTTAGTTCAGAGCCGTGTCTTTGCTTTCTCTGGATTTGTAACTTAAAAAAAAATTCTTTAATCATTCTTATTAAATATTAAGTTATGCATTAAGTTGTTTTTACACTTTTGTTTTAGTTCATTTTCTTTAAGCATACTTTTTATTCATTGATTCATTCATGTAATAAGCAAACATTTATTTAGCACTCACTGTGTGCCATGTAGTATTAGAGGCATTAGTGATACAGTAATAAATAAAGCCCAGTCCTTAAGGAGCTGACAGCGTAATAATTATACACATACCTCCCCCCCAACCCCATACAATATGTTCAATTAGTTGCAGTTAGGAGCAGTTCACAGTACACTTGATTTTTCTTTTTGGTTTAGATTATAAGAATTGTAGTATTTATTTAGGCTCCCTATTTTAGCTATAATGCTCTCCAGAAAGCTCTTTTCTTTTTCATGTCATTTTACCGGAGGTTTAAAAAATTTTTTTCGTTGCTCTATGTTGCTTGCAGGATCTTATTTCCTTGACCAGGGATTGAACCTGAGACCTGGCGGTAAAAGAGCTGAGTCCTAACCACTGGACCCCCCAGGAATTCCCTGGAGATTTGTTTTAGCTGAAACATCTGCTTTTCTCCTTGTTTAACTTCTCTTATAGGGTCTCTAATGTTGCTTTGATCTGACTAATTCAAATCATTAAGCCTTCAATTAGAACACAAAGACTTCTGAATCTCTAGACCTCTAGATCTTCCCTGAATCCAGGTTTTTTCTCATGTTATACTTAAAATTCGATTGCTTGGCTAGAACACCCGTTCCTTTTTTGTGTCCTGAATTTATGAATAGTATAATTGATTTCCTGAAATCATATCCTATCTTGAGGGCTTATCTCTAGATCAGACCTTTCTTTGAAACTTCAGATTTGAATGTCCAGTTCTTGATTTACATCATTCCTTGGAAGTCTCAGAGAATCTCAACTGTTGACATATCCAAAATATTGCTTCTGATTTCCTTTTCAAGCCTTTTCTCCAGTTTTTCTCATCTCAGTCATTGGAACCCGTATCTTCTCAGTTGTGTAAGCCAGAAACTAGTCATTATTTTTTATTTCTCTTTATCTCTCTCTCTGACCCTCAACTTGGAGTATATTAGTAAGTAATTTCCACTTTGAGAATACATTCTGAATCTCATCACTTCTCTCTACCTTGCTAAACCACTTTAGTTAAAGTTGTAACCTCTTGTTTAGAATACTGCAATAGCCTGTTAACTGGTCTTCCTGATTCCTCTGTTGTTTCCCTACCTTCTGTTCTTTCCTCAGAAGCCATGGTGACCTTCTAAAAAATGATTTGGCTGTTATCTCTTTGTTTAAACCTTGTATTTAAACTTTCAGTGCCTCTTTATTGAATTTCCATTAAAATCCAAACCCTGCCTTCTTTCCTGGAGGAGAAATTGGCAACCCACTCTAGTACTCTTGCCTGAAAAATCCCATGAATGGAGGAGCCTGGCAGGGTACATTTCATGGGGTCACAAAGAGTTGGACATGACTGAGCAACTGAGCATGCATGTATGCCTTCTTTCACGAGACCTTCGTGGTCTGACCCTGCTTAGCTCACTGTGGTTCAGCCACATTGGTTCTCTTTGAGTCTTCAAATGCAGTGGATTCTTTCCAGCAGGCTTTTTCTACATGCTTTTTGTTTTGCCTGAAATGTTCTTCCATAGACTTTCTATATGGCTGACTCCATGTGCTTCATTGTTAATTTTTAGGAAGGAATTCCTGACCAATCTAAGTAGGCCTCTCTGCATATTTCCTATTACAGCATCATGATCATTTCCTTCATCGCACTTTGTATTTTATAGTGTTTATTTACTGGTTTATAATGTGTCTCCCCTGTTGGACTGAAAGCCCAATGAAAGAAAGAATTTTGTCTTATTCATCACTTTATATTCCTTGTGTGGTACAGTGCTTTGTGTTTAGATGCTTTGGAAAGGTTTTTGAATGAGTGAATCACTGTAATTACGTTTTTGAAAACTATCTTATGTAAAACAATGCCATGTGTACTGGTAAAATATAGGTATATTAGTGTTGTACTTAACTGTCATATTCGTATAGTTAGTCTGAGCATAGGGATGTGTAAAAGAACTTTTTAGATGTGCTTTCTGCTAGTATTATATACCAGTCATTAAGTTTTAACTAGGCAAACATATCTCATTGAACAAAGATGGTTAAGCAAATGCAATTAAAATTGAAACTAGAAAATAAATTCTTTTTGTAGCAGGATGATAAATATGGAACATGGAAGATGATTCATTTTGTAGGCGGACTTCTAATTGTATTCATGATATCTAAAGGTATACATTAAAAATTATAAATTATTCCCAATGTATTGTTTCTCATAAAAGGGAAAGGAAAGTGAGAAATAGAACAAGTTGATCTTGTAGACAAGTTACAGGGCTCTAAGATAAAAAAGCTGAACTTAATGTAAGTTTTTATTGTTGAGAGATGTTAGTAGGTATATCACAACGTGTCTCATTCAAGGATCGGCTGAAACAGGTGTTTTTTTTTAATTAAATTGAGAAGGTATTGAACTGTATAGGAGGTGGGGTTCAAATCACAGCCCCCAAACTGTGTAACTTCTTGACCTCTGAAGCTTTGTTTCCTTGTGAAATGGCAATACTGATACATACCTTGTGGAACCATAGTGCTAATTAAATGAGATGGCTTATTTAAAGCATCCTGCAGAGGATTTTACACTTAGTAGTTGGTAGATGCTCATTAACCCCTAGCATGCTTTTCCACACTTAGTGAGCACAGAGTTGTTTTGTCCTCATTCAGTTTCATTGCTCTGCAGGTTTTTCTAACAAATTTGACTCTTATCCCATAGTACAGGCAAGCCTTTTCTTTCTTCCTTTGTATTCTATTCTAATTCTGAACACTATTTAATAAAATAATACTACTGTGAGTGAGTCATTTCAGATTGCTTTTGAACTAAAACTATGACAGGAAGTATCTCCTGGCTGCTTTTCTTCTCTAGGTATTTTGTATGAGAATTAGGATAATTCACTAGATTTTTTTCATGTGGACTATAAGCACACACTGATTTTCTCCTTCTGCCCAAATCTTCAGGTGCCTTTGTTTTCAAGACTTTTATATGGTATCTGAAAATGCTTCAGATCCTTAAATGATTAGGTTGGTTTTGCATTCAGTCATAATACTTCCCATTCCCTTAACTTGGTTCTTTTAATAAAGGTTTGGATGTGTAGTGATTTTCAAATAGTTTCTGTAACTGCAGATAACTTTTATTCTGTTAAGGAAAGCAAGGTTTAGCTGGGGTTATATAAATTCAGTAAATTAGAGAGATTTTTATGGCATTTTGGAGGTCTGTAATAAAAGTGAGAGAGGTAAGATTCTGAACCTGGTTTACAGCTACTACCAGGCAACTCCTTTCAGTTAGGAAGTCCACTACAAAGTAGCTACGTAAAACAGTCCATAGACTCAAAATTGCAAACTTTTAGAATAGGAAAGAACCATTATTAGAAAATATAGAAAATACAGCCTCTTTATTTCATCAGCAGTTCCAAAAAATGTTGTGATATGTATACTATATGCACATTAGCCAAGTTTTCAAATTGTATCACTGCAAGAGCCTAAAGTTAGAGACCTGAAAGTTCTTGAGAAATCAATTCTAAGTGCTTTAGAAATACTACAGGTTTCTTATTAGTTAAATCTTTGCCAACTTCCTGCTGCTGCTACTAAGTCACTTCAGTCGTGTCCGACTCTGTGCAACCCCATAGATGGCAGCCCACCAGGCTCCCCCGTCCCTGGGGTTCTCCAGGCAAGAACACTGGAGTGGGTTGCCATTTCCTTCTCCAATGCATGCAAGTGAAAAGTGAAAGTAAAGTCGCTCAGTCGTGCCCGACTTTTAGCGACCTCATGGACTGCAGCCTACCAGGCTCCTCCGTCCATGGGATTTTCCAGGCAATAGTACTGGAGTGGGTTGCCATTGCCTTCTTCTGCCAACTTCCTAGTTTCCATAAAATACATTGGCACTTCCTTGAAGGGAGTTATCTCAATCAGTATAAAAAAAATAAGTTGAATTGTAAAGAATAGTTATTGAGCACATGTATGTAGTTATTTGAACTGAAAAATCTTTCATGCAGCATTTTGAGAAGTCTGTAACAGGATAATCTTCTTTGCAATTTTTCACATGAGTCACTTGTGACCCTAATGAGGTTATGCAGATTTTATGTATTATAGCAATTGTTTCTTTTAACTTACTTTTGAAATGAAATGCCACCTGGTTACAGATGAGATTTTAATGTAGTTTTGGAAATTACTCCAGCTTCATAAGAATGTCATAGTGATTTTTTTCCTTGATATTAATTATTTTTGTTGCTATATGTGGTAAGAAATTAATCCTAAATAAATTATTATTCAAGGTTTTTTGTTGTTATTTTTGGTAGCTCAGTACCTTATTTAATGCTCACTTGTCAAATGAATGGTAATCTAAAATGAGAGCCCGTCATATAACTCAACAGATACATTGAGTACATGTTATAAGCCAATTGCCCTGCTTGGTGCTATGGAACAAATTATTGTCAAGAATTTTACAGTTTAGTTGGGAAGATTGGTCATCTGACCCAGGTAGTGAATAATTGTAAAAAAAATGTCACTAAAGTCGAACAGAACAGCTTTGTAAATCTGGGGTTTTCATAACCTTAGTATTGGTACTAGTGCTAAGTGACTTCATTCCTGTCTGACTCTTAAGAAAATCATTGTTTCCTTAAGTTAAGTAAGCTCCAGTTAGTTTCTTTTCTCATAGTCCTTATTTTTAGGTATTACACAGAATAGGACAGTGTTATTTGTAAAATAATTACTGTTAACTATGTAATACATAATGTGTTGGCCAGCACTTCCACCTGAAATGATGCTTGATGAAGACTTTTCTTAATGTAGACTAGTAAAATTAGTTTCTGTTGCTTTTGGAGGGATTGTTGATTTACTTGGTTTCTTGATTTTCTGCTTTTTTAGAGTAAATTAGATACTGTTCTTAAGTTATTTTTCATCTGTTGATATTTGTTTTAAGGAAGGTAATCAGTATTATAAAGTTTCAAGAGAGTGATAAACCTAATATCTGCCACCAGGTTAATACTAGGATGCTATTTTTGAAATTAATTTCAGTTACACTTTATGCAGTGTCATTTTGTGGAAAAGAATGAGTAGGTTGTTTTTATCTATTTAAGTTTCTAATAATCTGTATAGTCTTTATCTCTGTGAAATAACATACCTTTTTAGATAACGGTACTGTGGGAAGAGTATCGGTATAGAAAACCAGAGATATGAGTTCGAGTTTCACTTGTGCTTGAGTAGTAGTTTTCTCATCCACAAAATAAAATTCTTTGATCAGATACTCTTTGAAACTGTATGACTTCCTTGGGCATTTTGTAAAAGTAGCTTTAAATAAAGAAACCTAGAGGCTTTGCTGGTGGCTCAGTGTTAAAGAATCTACCTGCCAGTGCAGGAAGCATGGATCCCTGGATTGGGAAGATCCCCTGGAGAAGGGAATAGCTACCCACTCCGCTATGTTTGCCTGGAGAATTCCATGGACAGAGGAGCCTGGTAGGCTATGATCCATGGCGTCACAAAGAGTCAGACACAACTGAGTGACTAACACTTCCACTTGCAGGGGTTTCCCTGGTGGGTCAGTGGTAAAGAATCTGCCTGCCAGTGCAGGAGACATGGGTTCGATCCCTGGTCTAGGAAGATCCCGCATGCCTTGGAGCAACTAAGTCCGTGTGCCACAGCTACTGAGCCTGTGCTCTAAAGCCAGGGGGCTGCAATTATTGAGCCCATGTGCAGCAAACTGTTGAAGCCCGAGTGCTCTAGGGCCTGTGCTCCACAACAGGGGAAGCCACTGCAATGAGAAGCCCATGCACCACAACTAGAGAGAAGCCCAAGCAGCAACTAAGACCTAGCCCAGCCAAAAAATTACATAAAAAAAAAGTTTAAAAAATCTTATTAAAAAATAATGAAATCTAGAGTCTAGTGGTTGTAACTCCCCAAACAACTTCTTTCTGGCTTAGAGTGGTTGCTACACCTACTTGAAAGAGCAAATAGAGTGAATAGGGCATGTGGATAAGAATTTTTCATTGTAGATCAGATTGAATAGCTGTCAGCAGAAACCAGACTGAGTGGACTGATAAAATGAAGGTTGGAAATTAGGTAGTATTTTTGGCTAATTAATCTCCCCCCATTTATTTATTTTGATTTTTGTCTTTTCTCCTCCTTTTGTTTTTTTTTTTTCACCAAGTATTGAAGTGTCATAAAATATACACTTGTTTTTTGTATTGAGATTCTTTTGGACTAAGAAATCTGGAGACTTGGACCTTTGTGGTGGAAAGCAGGTCAGGCTAGAATTGAGAAGAAAGTGATTGAAAGAAAAAAACAGCGTAAGCCCAAGTAGCAGCAACTTATCTCAAAATGTTATGCATTATTGTAGTAATATGTCCCAAGTTCAATTCTAAGATTCACTAGGTCAGTTTCTTATCTACATTATTAAAGTATGACTTAACATTGGTAAGTTTTTCTAACTGTTGAGGTTGTAGTTCAGATCTTCGTCTCAGTGTGTCAAAATTGCCATCCTCTGTTGATTGATACTAACTGTCCATAATTTATTGTGAAAGACATTTTTATGTCTTATTAAAAAGATCATATGTTAACTTGGTTCTGTTTCTATACAGTCATGGTCAGAGAGACACAGCACAGATTCTTCTATTACGAGGTGCCAAGTATCTGTCAGATAAAAACGGAGTAACCCCTCTGGATTTATGTGTACAGGTATGTTGTTAGTGTATATTCCTACTGTAGGCTACCCATTCCAGTATTCTTAGACTTCCCTGGTGGCTCGGCTGGTAAAGAATCTGCCTGCAATGCGGGAGACCTGAATTCGACCCCTGGGTTGGGGAGTTCCCCTGGAGAAGAAAATGGCTACCCACTCCAGTATTTTGGCCTGGAGAATTCCATGGATTGTATAGTCCATGGGGTCAGAAAGAGTCGGCCACGACTGAGCGACTTTCACTTCACTTTACTTTGTAATAGAAACTGAGACAGGTAAGATTGTTTTTTTTTTTTTTCCCCTCAAGTGAGAGGATGGGTGCAAAGATTCTTATTCTGTTGAGAATATGATCTTTAAAAGAAACTGTGATAGTATAAGAAATATATATTTGCCTATATCCCAGTTACTAACACAAGAGGTTCTAAGACCCTTGGAATCTCCAGAGTAATAAGAATGTCTTTTTGTGTATTAATGAGGTGACTGAAAGACCCTTGGTAGCTTCAGGAAAGGGACTGGTTGACAGATGAGCCATCCATGTTGTTAGAGGCAGCCTCGTCTCCCATTCCTGGGGAGGGAGTTGAGCTAGAGACTGAGTTTAGTTACTGCTGCTGCTGCTGCTAAGTCGCTTCAGTCGTGTCTGACTCTGTGCGACCCCATAGACAGCAGCCCACTAGGCTCCTCTGTCCCTGGGATTCTCCAGGCAAGAGTACTGGAGTAGGTTGCCATTTCCCTCTCCAATGCATGAAAGTGAAAAGTGAAAGTGAAGTCGCTCAGTCGTGTCCGACTCTTAGCAACCCCATGGATTGCAGCCCACCAGGCTCCTCCGTCCATGGGATTTTCCAGGCAAGACTACTGGAGTGGGTTGCCATTGCCTTCTCTGGGGTTTAGTTACTAGTGACTGATAATTTAATCATTCATGTCTGTGTAATGGAACTTTCATAAAAACCCTAAACAGTGTGGTTGACCGAGAGCTTCTAGATTGGTGAACACATCAAAGTGCTGAGAGGGTGGGTCACCCAGAGAGAGCACAGAAGCTCTGTGCCCCTTCCTTCATACTTTGCCCTATGCGTCTCTTCTATTTGCCTGTTCCTGAGTTGTAGCCTTTATAGTAAACATGTAAGTAAAGTGTTTCCCTGAGTTCTATGAACAGTTCTTGCAAATTATTAAACCTGAGGAGTAGGTCTTGGGAGCACCTTACTTATAGTCAGTCAAAAGAATGGGTGATATGGACTTGTGATTGGCTTTTGAATTGGGGGCACTCTTGCAGGACTGACTCCCTACTGTGTAGTATGCCCTAACTCCAAGGCAGTTAGCATCATAACTGAATTAAACGGTGGGACACCCAGTCAGTGTCCACAGAGAACTGGACAGTTGCTTGGTGTGGAAGACTCACATATTTGGTACCAAACTTATATGTAGAAGAAACAGGTTTTCCTTTAGGAATTTTGTATTTAAACTTAGATAATCTTAACTCTTGTTTTTAGGGTGGATATGGAGAGACCTGTGAAGTATTAATTCAGTATCACCCTAGGCTTTTCCAGACAATTATTCAAATGACACAGAATGAAGATCTCCGAGAAAACATGGTAATATAATTGTGCTAATAGCATGTAAACGAACAAGCTTTGTTCATATGTGGTGCATATGGCATTTTACAAATGTGTTTAGTAATTTTATTATGTAAATATTTAAATAATTTGAATTGGCTTATCTGCTTATAGGGCGAGTATGAATTGCATAGTAATTAATAAACTTTGTGCTGATATTTGGCCCTGTGCATCTTCTGTCCTCTGCACCTTTGATCTCTTCTTAAGATAAGTAGAATATTTCCCATAGGTAGAGGAAAAGAACCTAAGAAGGAATATCATGTTATGATTAGTAATCACGTTTACTGAACTCTGTATTTTTAATACTCTACTCTTTGAAAAATTATAGAGTTTAAGTTTTTTTTACATTTTAGAGGTTTGGCATTAATTTCCATAAAAATACTTGGTGACTTCTGTTCTATCTATTTATACTTTTTCACTGGGTGAGTTTGAATAAAAATTTTATGTCATCTTATCTCTGTATAAGCTTTTGATTTTATACAAGGCCAGATAATTGTAAAGGACTTGATTCAGCTAATTGAGCTTTGGGATACTTACCAAACTAATAAGTACTTCATTTCTTGACAAAGTTTACTGGATTATTATGTAATTATATTTTTTTATTTGTAAAAAATTTAGTTACGGCAAGTTCTGGAGCATTTGTCTCAGCAAAGTGAAAGCCAGTATTTAAAGATTCTAACAAGCCTTGCTGAAGTTGCCACAACAAATGGTCATAAATTGCTTAGGTAAGTGTTTAAAAATACACACAAATCAATAGGCAGCAATATCTGTCAGCTTTGTCTCTTTTTAGGCTTTTCTGGGAATAGTTTATTTTGTTGATGCCTTTTGTCAGTGTTAAGATGTTCTAAAATTTTGCTGAGTTATTGTTTGTTTTGTTTTAAAGGACTAGGGCAATTAACTGAGGAGACTTTAATCTGTCTAAAGAGACTAAAATAGAGACTGACTTAAGTGGATTTGGGGTTATATGTCTAGAATTTTATAAAATGATTGCTTAGACTAGTCATATGTGTAGTGTTCATAAAAAAGTGTCAAGAATGTAGTTTAGGAAGCTTTAATTTACAAAACTGAGTATGGCTACTGTTCAACTGGGCAGTGTTCTTTATGAAAAATCAACTTTATAAAGAATCAACCCTCATGATTCTTTATAAAGTTTTCTCCCTGAACTGTCCCCCTGAGTTCAGTTCTTTGTTCTTTCCAATTCTGTGGTTTTAGTGGCTCATAACTAAGTCCATGAAGTTAATGCCTTTATAATATTTTTCTGCACCTCCACTTATTTGTATATGGTTAGCCACCCCAGTTAGGACTAAACAGCTATTTAAAAATAGTTAATGTGTTATTTCTTAGCTTACAGATTTGGCCCATTTCTAGTTTGGATACTTTCTTCCTTTGTAGCTTTCTTTTTACTTCAACTTTTAACACATTGATGGTCTTAGAATAGATCATGATCTTCTCTCACCTCTGTGTGCAACTGGGTTTTGTTCCTCCCAGCTTGATGCTGCTTCTGTAAATCAGCTACATTGTCAAATCCATTACGTCAGCCCTTTGTTCCTGTCTTCCTTTGTACCTTTCATTCAGACCAGAATCATACTCTGTACTATTTGCTTAAAACATTCCTTACATTCATGGTCCAAGATTGCTTTCTTGGATTTATTTATTATCTGTTAAGTATTTCTTATACAGTCCTACTCAGTATACCATTTGCTAATTTTCTTATTATTCTCTTTTACCTTTGATACTACTTTAGATGCTGTCTTTAAGATTCATTTAATTCCAGCTCGACATAATGCTCTCCTTTTATTAGTCATTTCTGTTAATCCATTTATATGATGAGGCCCTTCTAAGACATGCTGAGTTAGAGTGTGGGCTCTGGAGTTAGCTGGACTCAGGTTTAAATTCAGACATCACCATTGACTGTGTGTCTCCAGCAGGTAACTTTTTGGAGATTCTCTTCATCATCCATCCATCTGGCCAATACATATTTTTGAGTGCCTGCTATCCACTAGGCCATCTGCTACAAAATGATGATTCAGTTCAGTTCAGTCGCTCAGTCGTGTCCGACTCTTTGCAACTCCATGAACCACAGCACCCGAGGCTTCCCTGTCCATCACCAACTCCCGGGGTCCACCCAAACCCATGTCCTTTGAGTCGGTGATGCCATCCAACCATCTCATCCTCTGTCATCCCCTTCTCCTCCTGCCTTCAATCTTTCCCAGCATCAGGGTCTTTTCAAATGAGTCAGCTCTTCACATTAAGTGGCCAAAGTACTGGAGCTTCAGCTTCAACATCAGTCCTTCCAATGAACACCCAGGAGTGATCTCCTTTAGGATGGACTGGTTGGATCTCCTTGCAGTTCAGGGGACTCTCAAGAGTCTTCTCCAATACCACAGTTCAAAAGCATCAATTCTTTGGCACTCAGCTTTCTTTATAGTCCAGCTCTCACATCCATACATGACTACTGAAAAAACCATAGCCTTGGCTAGATGACCTTTGTTGGCAGAGTAATGTCTTTGCTTTTTAATATGCTGTCTAGATTGGTCATAACTTTCCTTCCAAGGAGTAAGCGTCTTTTATTTTCATGGCTGCAGTCACCATCTGCAGTGATTTTGGAGCCCAGAGAAATAAAGTCAGCCACTGTTTCCACTGTTTCCCCATCTATTTGCCATGAAGTGATGGGACCAGATGCCATGATCTTCGTTTTCTGAATGTTGAGCTTTAAGCCAACTTTTTCACTCTCCTCTTTCACTTTCATCAAGAGGCTCTTTAGTTTTTCACTTTCTGCCATAAGGGTGGCGTCATCTGCATATTTGAGGTTATTGATATTTCGGCAGTCTCGATTCCAGCTTGTGCTTCTTCCCGCCCAGCGTTTCTCATGATTAACACAGACAAAATCTCATCCTGTGTTTAATTTATAGTCTAGTCAACTTTTAATTTCCTTGTTGAAAAATGATAGTAAATATCTTAATGAATTGTTGTGAGAATGAAATGTTAAGATGTTGTGAGCATACTACCAAGCATTGTGTCTGGCACATAGTAGAGATGATGATGGTGATAATGATAGTTCTTTTTAAAATTCCTCATAATATCTTTATCCTGTTTTCCTACATTAGAAAACTTGTTTTTTCTGCTTAAGTATTTGGCCTATTTTCCACTCTTCCTAGTAATCAGAAGCTTTTATATTTTTATGTTTCTCTATTTTTGTTCTATGTTCATCTTTAATACATATCTAAGAAACTTATAATAAGCTATGGAATATTCAAATACATTATTTACTTTAAACCTCACAGTAGCTTTGTGATGTAGGTATTATTTCCATTTTATATATAAGAAAATTGAAGTTCAGTGATTTGCTAGCTAGAAGAACCAGGACTTATATCCTTACTAATTAATGAAGAGCAGATCCTGGGCTCCAATTTAGCTCTTAAAAATGATAGGGTTATTAGTGGAACAGGGGAAACAGGGTAACAAAAAGGGTTCTATGGCCAGAACAAGTTCTAAAACTGCTTTGCTAAACTGTACTGCCTCACCACTTACAAAGATACCTTTCAGATGTCGTATGGAATCCATTATTTTGGCCAGTTTGGTCTGTGAACATCTCTGTTAGAATTGATTCGTACTATGTTAGAATTTGTTGTATTGGTGCTGTCTTGGCAAAACTAGTCCTCCTCCTGTGTTTCTCCTTTACTTTGACAGACTACCACTTTTCACAACATTTCAGAAACCAAGTGTATGAATTTTTATTTCTGACACCAAGCAATTCTTTGGTAGGACACTTAGGACACTAGCTGGTGTCCTACAGTTTAACTCAATTCTGACACTGTCTACCTGAAGAAAGCATCAGATCCCATAGGTTAAGGACTCAGTCCTAGGA
Source organism: Bos indicus (assembly GCF_029378745.1). NCBI lineage: Eukaryota > Metazoa > Chordata > Mammalia > Artiodactyla > Bovidae > Bos > Bos indicus. The sequence goes on from NC_091768.1 coordinate 45,445,433, forward strand.
GACTGCCCCCCACCTCAGATATCAGTTGCAAATAGTAGATCCCCAGACTACCCACAACTTCCGTTACCTGACTACGCACATCAGAGGTTTTCATGATCACCTGCCACTTGGATTTCTAGAACAGCTCACATAATTCAGGGAAACACTTACTTTTTTTTAACTAGTTCCCTTGTGGCTCAGCTGATAAAGAATCCGCCTGCGATGCAGGAGACCTGGGTTGGGAAGATCCCCTGGAGAAGGGAATGGCTACCCACTCCAGTATTCTGGCCTGGAAAATTCCATGGATAGTACAGTCCATGGGGTTGCAAAGAGTCGGACATGGCTGAGCAACTTTCACTTTTTTCATTTTATTAAAGGATGCTGTGACCATCTCCAGGGGATCTTCCCAACCCAGAGATCAAATCCATGTCTCCTGTGTTGGCAGGAAGGTTCTTTATCACTGGCGCCACCTGGGAAGCCCATAATAAAGGACACAGATGAACAACTAGATGAATAGATACATAGAATGAAGTCTGAAAGGGTCCAGAGACAGGAGTTGCCATAGAGTTGGGGTGCGTCACCCTTATATTACGTGTGTGTGTGTGCACGCTTGGAAGCTTGCTGAACCCCCCATATTTTTGTTTTTTTTTAAATGGAAGTTTCATCACATTGATGTGTTAATCATTAATTCCATTTGCAGCCCCTACCCTCCTCTGGAGAATGGAGATTGAAGCTAAAATTCCAAGCTTCTAATCATTACTTGGTGTTTCTAGTGACCAGCCCCCATCCAAAAACCCAGTAATAGTTGCCTAATTACAGCAGAAGATACTGGTTTCACTCAAGAAGTTCCAAGGGATTTAGGAACTCTGTTTCAGGAACTGGGGTCAAAGACCCAATGTGAGAATGAAAGATGCTCCTAGTGTACTTATCAGTTTGGAAATTGTAAGAGTTTTAGGAGCTTCATACCAGGAAAGTTGGGAGAGGGGCAGAAGACAATACTTATTTTTTCTACTTTCTCAACAGCTACCAGGTTAGTTTCTTAAGAAGACCTCAAATACAAATCATCCCTCTCTGCCAGTTAGTTTAATGGTACTTTTTGCAGATTGTCTTTATTTTGTTCATTTATTTGTGAATCATTGTATGTTTCTTAACTCACAATGTGATATAATTTTGGCCATTTAAAATGAAATTTTAATTAAAATAATTCAAATATGTATTATTAGCAATGATTGAGATGTTCTTTAGCATAATTTGGGAAAAATGGATAGCCTTTTGTCTAACCGATATTAGGAATATTTGCTAAAGATAAATATTTAATGAGGGCCCTTTTGCACATAGTGTTGTATTTCACTAAATGAGTTATCTTGCTTCCTATATATTTATGATTGAAGGTGAAGATAGTTATCAGTGTGCTATCTTTGTAAAAGAGAAATATAAAAGAGAAATCACAGCTATTTGCTAAATAAGACATTGACTGAAAGTATACTCTTATATTAACCAAAAGTAAGTAAGTTGACAGGGCTTTGAATTAGGAAGTTTACAATATAAAAGTTAAATTAACTTTTTAGAAAGTTAAATATTAAAAAGTTAAGTTAACTTTTTAACTCTTATATTGAGACCTGGTGGCTTGTGAAGAAATTATTTTATGATGAGCTGGAGCAGTTTGTGATGAAGTTTGGATTCTATGATCTTTCTGTATAATATGAAGGATATTTCACAGGTTGGAAAGTGAAAAATGACATTGTTTAGATCGATGACTTAACTTGGAAGAAGTTTAAACTGGGTAAAGTAATATTCATATAGTCTAATAATCTTAGAGTATTTCTTGTTGTTGTTGTTCAGTCGCTAAGTCGTGTCCGACTCTTTGTAACCCCATGAATTACGGCATGCCAGGCTTCCTTGTCTTTTGCTATCTCCCTTAGTTTGCTCAAACTCATGTCCATTGAGTCAGTGATGCCATCCAAACATCTCATCCTCTGTCACCTACTTCTCTTGCCCTCACTCTTCCCAGCAAGTCTTTCCCAAGCAAGGTCTTTTCCAGTAAGTCAGCTCTTCCATCACGAGGCCACTGTATTGGAGATTCAGCTTCAGAACCAGCCCTTCCAGTGAATATTCTTGCTTTATTTCCTTTAAGATTGACTGGTTGGATCTCCTTGCTTTCCAAGGGACTTTCAAGAGTCTTCTTCAGCACCACAGTTCGAAAGCATCAATTCTTTGGTGCCCAGCCTTCTTTACGGTCCAACTCTCACATCTGTACATTACTTATGGAAAAACCATAGCTTTGGCTATATGGACCTTTGTCGGCAAAGTGATATCTCTGCCTTTTAATACACTGTCTAGATTTGTCATAGTTATTCTTCCATGGAGCAAGCGTTTTTTAATTTTGTGGCTGCAGTCACCATCTGCATTGATTTTGGAGCCCAAGAGAATGAAATCTGACAGTTTCCACATTTTCCCCATCTATTTGCCATGAAGTGATGGGACCAGATGCCATAATCTGCATCTTTTAAATATTGAGTTTTAAGCCAGCTTTTTCATTCTTCTTTTTCACCTTCATCAAGAGGCTGTTTAGTTCCTCTTCACTTTCTGCCATTAAAGTGGTATCATCTGCATATTTGAGGTTGTTGATATTTCTCCCAGAAATCTTGATTCCAACTTGTGATTCATCCAGCCTGACATTTTTCATGATGTACTCTGCATGTAAGTTAAATAAACAGGGTGACAATGTACAGCCTTGATGTACTTTCCCAATTTAGAATCAGTCTTTTGTTCCATAACAGGTTTTAACAGTTCCTTCTTGTCCTTCATACAGGTTTCTCAGGAAGCAGGTAATATGGTCTCATATTCCCATCTCATTAAGAATATTCCTGTGATCCACACAGTCAAAGGCTTTAGCATAGTCAGTGAAGCAGAAGTAGAAGTAGTTTTTTTGGAATTCCCTTGCATTTTCTATGATCTAGTGGATGTTGGCAATTTGATCTCTGGTTCCTCTGCCTTTTTTAAATCCAGCTTGTACATCTGGGAATGCTTGGTTCACATACCGCTGAAGCCCAGCTTGAAGGATTTTGAGCATTACCTTCCTAGCATGTGAAATGAGTGGAATTGTATGGTAATTTGAACATTCTTTTGCATTGCCTTTCTTTGGGATTAAAATAAAACTGACCTTTTCCAGTTCTGTGGCTACTACTGAGTTTTACTCCAAGGCGAAACTTGCCTGTTATTCTGCTAAGTCACTTCAGTCGTGTCCGACTCTGTGCGACCCCATAGACGGCAGCCCACCAGTCTCCCCCGTCCCTGGGATTCTCCAGGCAAGAACACTGGAGTGAGTTGCCACTTCCTTCTCCAATGCATGAAAGTGAAAAGTGAAAGTGAAGTTGCTCAGTCCTGTCCGACTCTTAGCAGCCCCATGGATTGCAGCCCACCAGGCTCCTCCGCCCATGGGATTTTCCAGGCAAGAGTACTGGAGTGGGGTGCCATTGCCTTCTCCAGCCTGTTATTCTAGGTATCTCTTAACTTGCTACTTTTGCTTTCCAGTTCCCTATGATGCGAAGGACATCTTTTTTTGGGTGTTCTAGAAAATCTTGTAGGTCTTCATAGAATATTTCAGGTTCATCTTCTTTAGCTTCTTCTTCAGTGGTTGGGGCATAGACTTGGGTTACTGTGAGGTTGAATGATTTGCCTTGGAAATGAACCGAGATCATTCTGTCATTTTTGAGAGTGCAACCAAGTACTGCATTTCAGACTCTTTTGTTGACTATGAGGACTACTCCATTTTTATAAGGGATTCTTGCTCACAGTAGTAGATATAATGGTTATTTGAGTAAAATATGCCCATTCTCATCCATTTTAGTTCACTGATTCTTAAGATGTCAGTGTTTGCTCCTGCTGTCTCCTGTTTGACCACATCCAATTTACCTTGATTCATGGACCTAATGTTCCAGGTTCCTTTGCAGTATTGTTCTTTATGGCATTGGACTTTACTTTCACTGCCAGATAGAACCACAGCTGGGCATCATTTGCGCTGTAGCTCAGCCTCTTCATTCTTTCTGTAGCTATTTCTCTGCTCTTCCCCAGTAGTATATTGGATACCTACTGACCTGGGGAGTTCATCTTTCAGTGTCACATCTTTTTGCCTTTTCATATTGTTGATGGGTTTCTCAAGGCAAGAATACTGAAGTGGTTTGCCATTCTCTTCTCCAGTGGACTACGTTTTGTCAGGCCCTGACTAGCAGGGATGTGCCTTTAGCCACTCAGTGTAGCTGGATGGCATGCCCAGTACCCTAGTTGTCCCACTGCTGGTCCTCACTGAGTGTATAATGACTATTATTAAACTATGTTAATAATTGATGATATTCATACTCCATTGTATAAGAAAATACTTACCTTGAAATTAACTCATGAAGTTCTCTAGATCAGGTACTTATAGCAAATATTTATATATATGGTAATTTCACTGAGGAAAATTAAATTCAGATCTTTCTTATAGAAAAATTTGAGAGTCATTGGAGTTCACGTTGCAATAGCTGCAACACAATAGAAGAAAGAAATATTAGTTTAAACCAAATTCCTTTTTTCTTTTGTCAGTCTCAAGAGTCTTACGTTGTAGAATTAAAAGCAACTTTGTAAAGGCAAATATGTAAAAATCCATGCAAGTTAAACTAACGATTCTATGCACATTAGATTCACAGTTACTAAAACAAAAAGTTTTGCTAATGTGTTGTAGCTATCCTAGTCAAATACAATATGGACGGCAATAGCTGTTATATTTTACTAACACTTGTAACTGATAGTTAATTTTTATTTATTATTTTTAATAATTTTTAGAATGAGGAAACAGCATGAATGTTGAAATTAAAATGTCATGAAATTTTGGTTCAGTTGTCATTAGAATAGAGAATAGCTTCTGATTTTTCACTTATCAAATCATAATACTTAGAATAGGGATTTGCAGTTTCTTCATTACTAATCATTATTGTTTTCAGTGTTAGAGGATACCCAAAAATATCATAACGGAAGATTTTAATGAACTGAGGAAGGTAGGGTAAGCTTTGATGATTAAATTTATACAAAGGCAGTCATACCATTCTGCCCAAATGTTTATGCAGCTTTTTACTCTGCTTTTGTGTACCATTATAATACAAGATAACTTATGTTGAAGGTTTCAAAATAAAACCACCCCCTGAACAACAATGACAACTTTTTTTTTTTTTTAAGATCAGTTGTTAGATTCCATACACTTTTAGTCGAACTTCCTCATTTTCTCAGTGGAAGAGTAATGATTGCTATCCATAATGATGATGAATAATTTCCAGGCACTATGGGATTTTAGAGGGCTTTTTGATTAGAATTACTTTTATCAGCCTTTTTCATAGTAGGATATATTTCTTTTATGTATAGTCATTAGACAACCCATTATATAGAGAACCACCCTGACACAGATAGTAAGTTTAAGATTATTTAATTTGTATATGTTCTGTTTGTGAACATTTGGTTTCTATTCTGGGATGGGCTAGGGAAAATGGGGTTATGGATAGAATAACAAAGTTCAACCTCTACCATTGACTTGTAGGTTGGCCTAATATTATAATCAGCATTTCTATTATTGGTTCTCAGTGAAATGTTCTCAAGAGTTCTAAAGAATCAGCTTAATTTATAAATTAAGTGGTGATTTTCTTCATATTTTATACTTTGATCATTGGTATAGTCTAGTTGCTTAAAAGCTAATAACTCATTCATATACAATCCAAATAATGTGTATTTGCTAACTTTCTGGTAAACAAAACATTCCATCCCATATCATGATAGGAAAGAAATTTTACTCATTAAATTATCAAACAGATGGTAAGCATAATAAAAATGTTTTAAAATTAGTATTTTTAAGATGAATTTGTTTTACTCCACCTAATCTGTTCATATTTTAATTTTTATTTTCAGCATATCTAGTAATTACGATGCTCAAATGAAGAGCCTTTTAAGGATTGTGAGGATATTTTGTCATGTCTTTCGAATTGGTCCATCCTCTCCCAGTAATGGAATTGATATGGGCTACAATGGGAATAAAACTCCAAGGAGCCAGGTGTTCAAGGTCAGAAAAGTATATGATGTTGTTAGGAAGATAGATGTAAAAGAGATGAATTTGACAAAGCGAACATTCATTAATCAGAAACCTCTTGAACAGGATGTAACTTTGGTTTATACCTGTGACTGACACTTTTTAAACTAAGACCTTTCTCCTTTCTTCTGTCTAATCAGCAGCAAGTCAGTTGGTGAGCTTTCTATGTTTTTCCTACAAGTGAAATTTTAATTCCACTGGTCTTTTATTCTAAGAGTAATGATATTTAATGTTTAAATCTAATTAAATCTACTTAAAAAAAACTCCGGGAGTTGGTGATGGACAGGGAGACCTGGCATGCTGCAATTCATGGGGTCGCAAAGAGTCGGACATGACTAAGCGACTGAACTGAACTGAACTGAAAAAAATTGGATTATAGGTCTTAAATGTAGCCATCACAATTTAAAAAAAAATATTTCTCATTCAGAAAGAGAGAAAACATCCAGTTTTTATTTAGGTTTTATTATCTTGTGTGTTGTGTGTGTGTGTGTGTGTGTGTATGTTTTTTTAAAGTAAGTTTACTTTAATTTATTGGGTTTACTAGCAATTCCTGGGATAACTTCAAGTTAAGAAACATTGAGATATTTTCTTAATGTATTTTGTATTGCGTCAGCTCTGTCTGTGTCTTTTTCCCCTTCCTTTTTTTCCCTCATTGTGCCATCTCCTGGAAGAAGGAAGTTGTGCATCTTGTAAGTCAGATTTTAGCTTTTAAGTGTACCACTTTCTTTAATACTGGTTAGAAGTGATAATTTCCTGTCTTTGTAAAATTTGAATCTGAATTATTGATCTGTTTTGTTAGTGCTGTTTAAAGTGAGTTTTACTGCTCAGACATTCACATTACAAGAAGAAGTTCTTAATGTGTTTCTAATATGACTCATGCTGTTAGTTACTGAATCTACCCGATTGATTTTTCTACTTGTTCTTCTATTCATCTGTAATGATGGGTAAACAATCAAACCAAATATAGATACAGTCACTTTAGACAAACTGAGTATAGATTATATTTATTATTGTCTTTGTTTTGTTATGATTTCAATTTGCCACCTTTCGCTAATGATATCAGAAAATAATTATGTGCTAGTAAGTAACCTCTTTATAGGCATTTAGTACTTGATTTAAATATTATTTTTCTACCCAGCCAGTCAGTACAGATAAAACATAGTAGAAAAAGATATCATTGTTTATTTTAGCATTTCTCTTATGAAATCCAGACTCTTTGTTTTCATTGTTAATATCAATGAAGTATATAATAATGTATTAGTTTGGTGCAAAAGTAATTGTGGTTTTAAATGGTTACACTTTGCCATATGGTACTGGAATAGTTTCTTAAATAAATGTGGTTATGTTATAGATGATTTTAATGCACATTTCTTGCTTTGTGTTTTTTTGCTTATGACATTACTTGCTGTTTATTTTAGACTATAGAAATTATGTTAAACAAAAAGTAAATTCAAGCAATTTTTAAAATTTGAGTTCAAAGTGGGTTACAAAGCAGCAGAGACAACTTGTAACATCAACCATACATTTAGCCCAGGAACTGCTAATGACTGTACAGTGCAGTGGTGGTTCAAGAAGTTTTGCAAAGGAGATGAGAGTCTTGAAGATGAGGAGTGTAGTGATTGGTCATCAGAAGTTGACAACGACCAATTGAGAGCAGTCATCAAAGCTGATCCACTTAAAACTACACAAAAAATTGCCAAAGGACTCAATGTCAGCCATTCTATAGTCGTTCGGCATTTGAAGCAAATTGTAAAGATGAAAGAGCTCAACAAGTGGGTGCCTTATGAGCTGACCAAAAATCCAAAAAATCGTCATTTTGAAGTGTTGTCTTCTTTTATTCTATGCAATAGCAATGAACCATTTCTTAATCTAATTATGACATGTGATGAAAAATGGATTTTATATGGCAACCCACGATGATCAGCTCAGTGGTTGGACCGAGAAGAAGCTCCAAAGTACTTCCCGAGAGAAATTTGCACCAAAATAAAGTCATGGTCACTGGTAGTCTGCTGCTGGTCTGATCCACTACAGCTTTATGAATACTGGTGAAACCATTACATCTGAGAAATATGCTCAGCAAATCGACGAGATCCACCAAAAGCTGCAATGCCTGCAACCGGTATTGGTCAATAGAATGGTTCCAGTTCTCTCCATGACAGTGCCCGACCACACGTTGCACAGCCAACACTTTTGGGCTATGAAGTTTTACCTCATCTGCTGTGTTCACCTGACCTCTCGCCAGCCGACTGCCACTTGAAGCATCTCAACAACTTTTGTAGGGAAAACACTTCCACAACCAGCTGGAGACAGAAAATATTTTTCAAGAGTTCATCCAAACCTGAAGCATGGGTTTTTACATTACAGGAATAAAAAAACTTATTTCTCGTTGGCAAAAATGTGCTGATTGTAGTGGTTCATATTTTGATTAATAAAGATGTGTTTGAGCCTAGTAGGAAAAGGAGTTCGTCAAGGCTGTATGTTGTCACCCTGTTTATTTAACTTATATGCAGAGTACATCATGAGAAACGCTGGACTGGAAGAAACACAAGCTGTAATCAAGATTGCTGGGAGAAATATCAATAACCTCAGATATGCAGATGACACCACCCTTATGGCAGAAAGTGAAGAGGAACTCAAAAGCCTCTTGATGAAAGTGAAAGTGGAGAGTGAAAAAGTTGGCTTGAAGCTCAACATTCAGAAAACGAAGATCATGGCATCCAGTCCCACCACTTCATGGGAAATAGATGGGGAAACGGTGGAAACAGTGTCAGACTTTATTTTTCTGGGCTCCAAAATCACTGCAGATGGTGACTGCAGCCATGAAATTAAAAGATGCTTACTCCTTGGAAGGAAAGTTATGACCAACCTAGATAGCATATTCAAAAGCAGAGACATTACTTTGCCAACAAAAATTCGTCTAGTCAAGGCTATGGTTTTTCCTGTGGTCATGTATGGATGTGAGAGTTGGACTGTGAAGAAGGCTGAGCGCGGAAGAATTGATGCTTTTGAACTGTGGTGTTGGAGAAGACTCTTGAGAGTCCCTTGGACTGCAGGGAGATCCAACCAGTCCATTCTGAAGGAGATCAGCCCTGGGATTTCTTTGGAAGGAATGATGCTAAAGCTGAAACTCCAGTACTTTGGCCACCTCATGCAAAGAGTTGACTCATTGGAAAAGACTCTGATGCTGGGAGGGATTGGGGGCAGGAGGAGAAGGGGACGACAGAGGATGAGATGGCTGGATGGCATCACTGACTCGATGGACATGAGTCTGAGTGAACTCCGGGAGTTGGTGATGGACCAGGGAGGCCTGGCTTGCTGTGATTCATGGGGTCGTAAAGAGTCGGACACGACTGAGTGACTGATCTGATATGATCTGATAATGATTTAAAATTCATGGTCCAAAATCACAATTACATTTTCATCAACCTAATATAAAGTTCTTTACTTATATTTTATTTCATTTGTTAGTGTCTTTATTTCTCTTCTTGAGGAATTTTTTTTCTGTGTCATTGACAATTGCTTTTGTTTCTGACCACTTATTTTCTCTTAAATTTTGACCTTTCACTTTGGTAAAACATTTTTGTACAAAACTCAATCAGTTTTTTTTAAACATTAGCAAGTGTTGCTCTTAAGGAATTAATTTCTTTCTATCTAATTTTATGAATTAATTGTGTGGACTCTTTGGAGGATGGCAAAATGATCTTCCCTCCCAGTTATAAAGATAAAAAATAGAAACTACATTGTGATCCATGTATTTAATGTCTTCTGTTCGTTGTGGGACGATTGAAGTTATAAAAATCTGAACCATCTGCTGAGTTGCTACAATGTAAGATTGGAAATACCATTTTAATTTTTACCACATTTTGTCTAAGGTAGCAGTTGCTCCCTAGTTTCTGTTTCATTAACTAGGTACTCTAACATGTCACTTTATTGCTGGGATTAGCTAATGGGTTTTCCATTAAGAATGAGTGGGTTTATAGGCCATGTGTTTTTAGTAGGTGAAATTGTTTAACATCCTGTTACTAGTTTTCTGATTTATCTTAGAAGTACTTTAAGTTAATCTTAACACTTAGCCATTCTTTCAGTGTCAAGAGATTTTTATCTAGAGCCTTGCAAACTTTGAAACATCTGAAGGAGAAGGTAGTTCTGGTTATCGAAGCAGGGTGAGCATGAGGAATACAGTTTAGGCTTCTTGAATCCTGATACGGTCTTTTTTTGTGAGTAGTAAACTGTGACTATTAATGGTTTCATAGAATTATAATTGGAGAAATTTGGAAGCCAAGAAAGATTGAGAAACTTTTAAGATCTTATCTTTCGGATTATGGCATTTGACATTATGAAGTGAGAATAGACTAACAGAATTTCAAAATACTGTTGATGAATTTAAGTTAATAATGCTTCCCTGTCAAACTTGTATCTAATTTGGCACATGGATAGTGAAGATTGTTAAATTGTCCAACAAGTTTGGGATTTTTATGTTACAGCTTTGACTTGTTAATTTGAAATGTTTTGAAAATCATGTATGATTGTCAAATTATTGATGTTATAGGTAGAATATAGTTCTGTGGTGAAAATCAACTCAGTAATAAGAAATGAAGTATTATTTTCATAGTGCCAAGAAGCCTAATATTTTCTATAGCCATTACTCATTTTTCTGTAACATTGGATATGTATGGTTCTATGTATCTAGTGTTTTTTATCAGTATTATTTATGAATAGAATGGTTTGCAATTATTTATTTTTAATTTTTAAAATTTATTTTAATCTTTTTTGTCTGTGACTGCTACTCCAGTTTTAAAGTTATTTTCACAGCATTCTTTTTGTTATTGAGGAATAAATCTTTTGAAGAAGTTTTCAAAGGGACAACTCCCTAGGTAAAAATGCTTTAAGGTTGAGATTTCTTTTTAGTGTACATATGAAGGAGGAAATATACAGTGAGAAAAAGAGAAAATAAAGAAAGGCCTAAGATAACTGACTACTTCTCTGCTTTTTTTCCTCATTCTCTTTTAATTCTTAGCTGTGCTACTTTACTGAAAATTCTTTCTAGCTTTTCTTAGTATCGTTCTTGTCACTGTCATTTTTACACAGATCAGCTTTTTTGGATATTATTTCTGGAATTATTCAGACTTCACCTTTAATTTTTGCAGGTTGTCAGCTTTTGGGAATAGGATGGTTGCAGTTCAGGCTCAGTGCTCTCATCCGCACGTGAGCAGTAGGTATTGCTTCCTGCCTTAGCCTTCATCTCCATCCAGTGTGGGGATTTTCTGAGTTTTGTCAACTCTCACTTAGAGGCCATTTATTCCTTTTGTTTGAAGCAGTTTTTCATCACCACCTATTCTTTCTTTAGAGGGCGTTTATTTTTTTGATGTAAAGCTAAAATACTTTTGCTGACATAAAAAGTTCTTTTTCATGTTTTATAGCAGGGCTAACGTTTTTCTCATGAAGAGAAACTATAGACCTAAACCTGGATCATGATTAAAATTAAGACATTTCCAGTGAAGGTATCATGTCATTGTTGATGACTGCTGGTGCTTCTTGTCCTTCTTTTAAGCAGTTCAGCCATCCTTTAAGAAGTTAGGCACCCAACTCCTGTGCCTAACCTTGGAAAAGCCTTGTTTGTGGGAGAGAAGCGTGCTCATTTCAACTTCAGAAAATGTTTATCAGAAATTCTCACTTTGTGAACCTGTTTACCTAGGCTGTATTAATTAAATATATGTTGAATGAATGAACTGTTTTTTTGTTGATGGTGGAAGGGTTTTTTCCTTCTTTTTGGTTTAATATTTAAGTGAAAACTTAGGGGTGATTTAAGTGTTTGCAGATTCAAGAAGTAGAATAGTCTCAAAAAGAGAATGTTCTGGAAATCTGAATATAGTCTGAAGGTAATAGTAGTGGGATTTATTAGATAATAACTAGAAAGAATTTCTTGGCAGAACAGAACTTTAGAAAGTTCTAAATATGGCTGTGTAATCTCTTTACTAGCCTTTAAAAAATAAGAATCTTTTACTTGAAATAGTTAAGGGTGGGTCTTTCAGAAGCAGATGTCTAGTTTGTAGCATTCTGTGATCATATAAGAATCAAAAAGTAAGATTAATTTTTATATTCATTTGTAGAAAGACAGTTTATCACTCTCATTAGGAATATTGAGAATCATGTGGGAATGGAAGACCAACTGCTATCTCCCCTGCCCTCCCATGCCTTCACTGTTCATTTTTATTTGGGTATTAAAGTGTTCTAGCAGGTCTTTTTTTCCTCCGAGTTTTATTGAGCTATAATTGTTATATAAAATGTTGAGTAACTTCAAGGTATAGTGTGATGATTTGATACAAGTATGTATTGCAAAATCTTTACTCGAGTAAGGTTAGTTAACACATCCTTCACCTCACATAGTCACTACTTTGTTGCTCTTGTTGTGCTGAGAACATTAAAGCTTTACTCTCATAGCAACTTTTAATTGTACAATACAGTGTTGATAACTATAGTGACCATGCTGTACATTAGATCCCTAGTAGCATGTCTTTTAATAATAGTTGGGCATTTATATTTCTCCTTCTGTTAAAAACTACTATTTACTAGAGATAATGTATGTATTTCATCTTCTCCAGTCCTTAGTCCTGTTGTAGCATTTGTGATCACATGGTATTTTAAAGATAAATTTTCATTTGCTGTTAATTTACAAAAAACATTTCATTATTCTCAAACGGAATATTTTACATAGTGTAGAAATAATAAACTGTTTATTCCCATTTTCTTTTTCATTAAGCTGTTAATCTTTACTTTGAATTCCGGATTTGCTAGCCAATATTTGATAATTACTATTATTAGAGATGAGTTGTCTGTGATTGGGTATGCCTCTGTGTGTATGTGTACTTGTAAATGCTGTGATATCTAAAATTTCTTGTCATAAATTTTCAAAATCTCAGAGATTACGTGTAAAGAAAAAGGCAGTAAACCAAGTTGTTTATTAAGTTCTTTATGAATACTTATTTTTTAAATTGAAAAGCAGCATAATTAAAAACAGTCGACACATTAATACAGTAAAGATTTTAGGGAATTGTACTCATAAAAGTAATTATGGTTTTGAAACTAAATAATTGAAAAATTTTAAAAGAAGGAAGATTGCTTATAAATTTTTTTGTTAGAGTGTAGTTTTCTTTTTTTTTATTCCAAGGAATAAATAAATGCAAAATCAGCTTTTGCCATAAATGAAGTAATTATATGACATTTATATTTTTGTTACTTTTGCCATAAATGAAGTAATTATATGACATTTATATTTTTGTTACTTATCTTTAGGCATTGCAGTCACATAAACTTGGGAAAATAGAAGTATCTAGAGTAAATATTCTCTCATAATATTTGTCTGAGTGGGTTTCTTTTTTTTCCTGCAGTTTAAGAATGATGATTTAAAAAAAAAAAACACTTTTCTTTTTTTCTTAGCCTCTTGAATTGCTTTGGCACTCATTAGATGAATGGCTAGTTTTAATAGCTACAGAATTGATGAAAAACAAAAAGGACTCAACGGATATCACTTCTATTTTGCTGAAACAAAAAGGCCAAGATCAAGATGGTACTTCCATTCCTCCATTTGAACCTCCAGGACCTGGGAGCTATGAAAATCTGTCCACTGGCACAGGGGAATCTAAACCAGATGTGCTTGGAGGGAAACAGGAAGCCAGTGCAGACTGTCAGGATGTTATTTCTATGACAGCTAACCGGCTAAGTGCTGTCATTCAAGCTTTTTACATGTGCTGTTCTTGTCAGATGCCTCCAGGGTAAGAAAGTTTCTGCTTATTTTGTGTGCTGATCTCTGCCTGTCAGTAACCAGTGTTGTGGCTGGAGCAGCCCTTGTGGTTCTTATTATGATTGCAAGACACCCTTCAGCAATAACTATCAGGAAACTTTGAAAAAAAAAAAAAGGTTTATTACTTACAGGACCTGGAAATTGCATGACACACCTGGGGCCACACAGCAAGGTTGCCAGTAGAAAAAAAGCTTGAGGGCTTGGGGTTCTGTTTTTATTGGAGTTTAAGGTAGAGGCCTGGGGTTTCAAAAGCTCACTCTTTATTGCTGAATTTGAAACATTGAGAGTGGGAATTTAAAGCATGAGAAAACACAAGTGGCTCAAACCGTCAGTTATCAAAATCAATCAAGATCTCTGAAACAAAGGAGCTTGGAGATGAGGGGTGGCTCTTTATCTAGTTGTGGATCTGGCATTGTGTTTATTGGAGATAGTCATCTTTGAAGTGGACAAAGTGGAGGCCATCTGATAGATTATCCTGGTTTGTAGTTTGAATGTATCTGGTGATTTTCCTGAGTGGCCCATCTAGCAATAGGCACGAAGTTTATCCATATATGAGCTGTTGTGGTTACTTCTCTGAATTTTACATCAAGTTGTCCTAATCTGTCTTATATGAATTTGGAAAAGGAGCAGTTTTAGTTCTCAGTGATTCCAAGTAAGAAGGGTGGGAGAAAAATTGGAAACATTAATTTGGAGAATTTTAGCTAGATGTTGGAGGAAATGAAAATTCAGTATCCAGTCAAGTTTACAGGTAGGGAAAAAACCTCAAAGACAGTTAAGAGGACTAGAATCTGATATCTACAAGGGTGTACTGTAATTTTCCATTGAAATGTAATTTTTCTCTTTACTGTTGCCCTCATTCCTATCAGAGATAATCAAAGTAAGACTAGTATGTTTGCACAGTAAATCGAGTTTTGTTAAACTTGACCTGGTTATTTATATAGTGGAGGAAGAATAGTGATTGGTCATTTAGGCTCCTTTTTGTCTGTTTTGCCAGAACTTTTCATAAGGAATCTCAGATTGAACGTTTAAAAGCCTCTAGAGGCTAAGAAGCCAAGCCAAGGACTCACTATCACATTTTGCCTGCAGTGCCTATAGATTTGGGTGAATTCCTCTCTTCTTGAGGTCCCCAAAATATCTTGAAGTTTCTGGGCCTGCCAGGAAGTGACCTTCCTTACTTACCTGGTAACTCTGCCAGGAACCCTGTAAGCAAGGTACCAGGTTGATTTTTCCACAGTTTTATTGGCTTCATAAAATTAACACCCTTAGTTCCCTAAAGTTGTCTGGTCATATCAGAGTCTATACATTCTTCTGTCAAAGGGAGACATTCCAGTCAAAGCTTTGGCAGTATAACCGGTGTTTTCGATTGTGTCGTGTTACAAGGAGAACAGATTTTTACTGAACTTATGCAAGTTACTATATTGCCGTGAAAATAAGGATACCCAGAGAGTTTCCAAATTCTGGAGGGATCAGGTTAGGAGAAAAAGTAGTTGTTTCATGTTTGTTCACAGAGGTATGCTTTACCAAATTGTTGAGTTATTGCTAGTGTAGAAGGAGAAGTTTCTGTAAGTCTGAAAAGCAAAATATTGAAGAAGTAGCAGTGTTTCAAACAAAAATTCATAAAAATTGTGATCATCCTTCATGAATTCATTAAGTCCTATATAATTCTTGATATTGATCTTTGGTTAACAGTGTTATGAATCTGTTTTTTCCCTTAGAGTTCTATAAATGCTTACCCTGTTCAGTGGTAGGATGTGAAAATTATCAGAAACTTGTATTTGTCAGAGTCCTTTCCATGAATCTCCTTAAAGATGAAGCACCTTTGCAAAAGCATCAGAGTAAAATAATAACTGGCTGTAATTGGGAAAAGACTTGAAAAATGCCAGTGGTTGAAGATATGATGAGAGTTCATTGTAATGCAGTTGACAGGGGAATTTGGTTATTTCTGTGACACACAACATTTTAAGATGATAGCTGGAATTATGATGAATAATATTACATATCAGAGTTTTAAGGAAATTTTGTGTTATTTCTGGAAAACTTACGTTAATAATACATATCCAAATAAGGATATTGATAAAGAAGGTTTAGCATTATTTCTTATCTGACGTTTAATGTATCAGATAAGCCTAATTAGTTTAATGTCTCTCTTTTTATAAGGAGAGAAAACATATCTTTTGAGATGTTCCAGGGGCCTTTTGAAAAATCCAAAAGTTACTTCTAGGTCAAAAAGACTTCGTTTAGAATTTGATTTGGGGAAGTTTGTTTAAAAATATTAAAAAGATTTTAGACACTTGACTAAATAGGATCACAGATCATTATGAAATAATAATTATCTACCTAACCAAAGTGACAGATGATTTTAAAGGCAAATGCATATACTTACGTTGTTGTGAGCAAATCTTAACTCTTCCTATTGAGAAGACTCATTTTTCTTATATCCGATTAAGATAGCATGGGACTTCCCTGGTGACTCAGATGGTAAGGAGTCCACCTGTACTGCAGGAGACCCGGGTTCAAACCCTGGGTTAGAAAGATCCCCTGGAGAAGGAAGTGGCACCCATTCCAGTATTCTTGCCTGGAGAATTCCATGGACAGAGGGGCCTGTGGGCTACAGTCGATGGGGTCACAAAGAGTTGGATATGACTGAGCGAGTTTCACTTAATCACTTAAAGACAGCATGAAATACAGGAAATTATTTTGCTAAAATACAAAATCTTTGCTTTTCTAGCCAGATTACTTAGAGGGTAAAGGAAAACTTTTTACAGTTTCTTTCTCTATCAGCAGCAGACAAACACTGCAGGAAAACTGTCCTTTTAGCAGATGAAAAAAATTGCATACACATATCATTGATAATAAAGCTTGTTGGGGAAAAAGCCTGCCAGTACAGGTAAAATCCTTTCATTCTGTATCTTTCCACCTTCCTGTCTTTCCTATATCATTTGTTCTTTATTTCCTTCTTTCCTCTTCTGAAATAACCAGCTTTACTTTAGGACAAAATTACTTAAAATTTTCTTAACAAGGGGGTGATAGGATGAGATGGTTGGATGACATCACCGACTCAGTGGACACGAGTTTGAGCAAACTTCCCTTCCCTGTGAAGGACAGGGAAGCATGGCATGCTGCATTCCATGGGGTTGCAAAGAGTTGGACAGGACTTAGCGACTGAATATCAACACCTTTCTTATTCCAAAACACATCCTACTTTCCTTGCATTCAGAGACAGTTCCTCTGTTATTTTCACTAGTTTAAATTGAATATATTAATCAGAATTCTTAACCCTTAGAAACTTTACTTTCTAGTGAAAACTGAGAAGCAAGCAACTGTAAACTGCCTGCTATATCAGAATTCTTTGTATTAACAAATTTATGAATAAGTTGATAATTTCTAGAAGCACATGCTTCCTTATAGTATAATTTTTCAGTGTGGTACAAGACATGTTTACCAAGGAGAACCAAAAAGCTCAAAGTGGATAAACTGATATTCAGTATTAGTGTTTTACCTTATTTGGAAATGACCCAGATAGTCAATAAATTTTCCATCATTTAACTTAGCAGAACTCTGAAGTTTCAAGTCACCAAAGAGATTCGGGAAACTATTTTTAAGAAGACATTCCATAAAATACGTATGGATGTGAGAGTTGGACCATAAAGAAGGCTGAGTGCTGAAGAATTGATGCTTTTGATCTGTAGTGTTGGAAAAGACTCTTGAGAGTCCCTTGGACTGCAAGGAGATCAAACCAGTCAATTGTAAGAGAACTCAGTCCTGAATATTCATTGGAAGGACTGATGCTGAAGCTCCAATACTTTGACCACCTGATGTGAAGAATCGAATCATTGGAAAAGACCCTGATGCTGGGAAAGATTGAAGGCAGGAGGAGAAGGGGACCACAGAGGATGAGATGGTTGGATGGCATCACCGGCTTGATGGACATGAGTTTGAGCAGGCTCCGGAAGATGGTGAAGGGAGGCCTGATGTTCTGTAGTCCATGGGGTTGCAAAGAGTTGGATGTGACTGAGCGACTGAACAACAACAACAAAACTATTGCTGAAAATTCACCTAAACTCTTATTCTACTTACATCTCTTTAAATCACTTATTCTTAACAATTATGTTTAGATTACTCATGAAAGTCTCATGAGACATTAGGCAAAATTGGTCATCATCCCAAGTAATTTTTCTTACTGACAAATTTTGTAACCTAGATAACATGAACTTATTTGAATAGTAAACCCAAGTAGAATAAAAGCTGCATGTCTATATTATATCTGATATTGATAAATTTGAGACATGACTTTTAATTGAACTAACAAACTTAAACTACCTTTTATTTGTAGAAGATTATCCCAGATCACATGGAATTGAAAAATGTTGGATTAGTTCATGTATTACTGAGTTTCAGAATACTTAATTCATAGTATTTATTTTTAAGCCAATTAAATACAGCTTTTTTTACAAATTAATTTTGTCAATACTATCCAGAGATAGAGAAAAAAAGTCACTTGCATGTAATGTATATCCATAGGCATACAGAAACATGCAGCCAGACAGAACCACCCTATAGTTTCCATTCCAAAATTTTCCCTGTGAATCAGGTGCAACAGTATACAACTTATTATTTTATAGTTTACCTTTGAGTCCAGATTGTGTCTGGCAGATGGAACAAGTTAAGGTTACCTGCTCCTGACTAGAGCTTTTTACTAGGATTTGTGGAGACTTCTAAGATTTGTATTTGTCTTTGGCAAGTTATCTTCAGGAGGGTGTGGACTAGATTTTCAGTAAGAGAGATTTTATAACAGTTTATATTTTAAAAAGGCCTCTTTCCCTCCCACTTTTTCCTTCAGTCTCTGGTGATTGTGGGCAGAATTTTAGTTACCTTCTTGGATATTTATGTTTCAAAGACATGATGAGACTTAAATCTTCAGGGACAGAGGAAGAATATAAATTTCCTCCTAGGATTTTTAGTGCCTTTTGGATGGTTTTCGTATCCCAACAAAAGGTAGTAGGGCTACCTTGTACTTAGGGTGAGTGTCCTGTAAAAATAATTCTCTGGACTCAGGGTCAAATGGGGCTTTTCCAGGGTTAAAAATGAAGAGGCAGTTTGGTCACTTTGGTCATGGACATGATGAATCCATTGGATCATGCCAATTTTGCACAGCAGGGGATGGACCTCATCTTAATATTTTCCATTCACAGTGAGCCTTAGCAGTGATCACTATGATGGAAAAGTTGGCATGGGGTCAGGCATTAAATACCCAAGTGAGGGGAGGCAGTGCCATGGTAATGAATATTGGTGGGTCCAGGGGCCTTTTGCCTTCTCGTGTCCCTTTCTTTCCTCACTCACAGCCTTGATAACCCTGTCAGCTTTTGATTTGGCAGCAGGGAAGCCTCATGAGGCATGTTTCCTAGTTCTGCCTTGTGCAGGAGAAAGTGGAAAGTGGGTCAGGATCTGTATTAGACTATTCTTGTTCAGTTGCTCAATCTTGTCCAACTCTTTGCCACCCCATGGACTGCAACACGCCAGGCTTCCCTGTCCTTCACTATTTCCCAGACTTTGCTCAGACTCATGTCTGTTGTGTCAATGATGCCATCCAACCATCTTATCTTCTGTCAGTTAAGGAGTAGTTTTTGATTTCCGTTTCTACTTCTTGTTTTTTTTTTTTTTTTCTTTTACCTTAATCTTATGTGTTGTTACTGGAAAATTTTAGACGACAACACTGTGAGCCCCTTTGTAGGTGGCTGCTTTCCTTTCCAGGGTGTCCCAAGGGAGCATTCCAGAATGGTGGTCTGCCTATATTAGCATCATATGCTCAGGCTCTTGGGAAAAGCTCCCAGGCATCTGAAATGTAATATACAATTTTAGCATATTAGCATGCATGACATTGAATAATGCCCAGGAAGCGGCCAGGAGGTTTTGTGTTTATCAGAGAGCTAGTGTACCTCCTCAGGGTTCCTAGGAGGCACTGGCACCAGAGGTTTAGAATTTTTTATTTGTCCATTCATTTTTTCGGAGAAGGTAATGGCAGCCCACTCCAGTGTTCTTGCCTGGAGAATCCCAGGGACGGGGGAGTCTGGTGGGCTGCCGTCTATGGGGTCGCACAGAGTCCGATACGACTGAAGCAACTTAGCAGCAGCAGCAGCAGCAGCACACACATTAATAGTCAGTTAAGGTCTTTATCATTAGTGGTCTCATCATCTCATTAGACCATATGGCCTTGATCACACTTCTCTGAGATTGTTGGATTATGGCATCCATAACCTTTTGGGTTGGATGCCTTAGGCAACACATGATGGGCACTATGTAAAAGCACGTCGCAGCAAGTCAGACCCTCAGCAAGTGGTACTCTTTTCCCAGATGGTGTTACTCACCTGAGTTAAGTGATAGTAAGCAGGCTGCAGCTAACAGGCATTCCCCTTGATTTACTGCAGTGGTAATCATGCAGTCCTGCTGATTATGCCAACCGTTTTATGTGCCAGTCTCCACCTATCAATAACCAGTGTTGTGGCTGGACTAATCCTTGATTCTTACTATGATTACAGATGTCCTTCAGCAATAACCATTGGAAACCTTTGAGGGGAGAAAGATTTATTACTTCTAGGACCTGGAAATTACATGGCACACGTGGGGTCACACAGTGAGGTTATTGTAGAGGGAGTGAGAAAATATGCATATAAGCTTGGGGTTGAGGGTGGAGGGGCACTTGGATTTTGAAAAGTGAAAGTCACTCAGTCGTGTCCGGCTCTTTGTGACCCCATGGATTACATCGTTTTCTTCAGGCCAGAAGACTGGGGTGGGTAGCCATTTCCTTCTCCAGGGGATCTTCCCAACCCAGGGATCGAACTTGGGTCTCCCATATTGCAGGCGGATTCTTTACCAGCTGAGCTGTCAGGCCCTAGCGTGACATGAATGAATTACATCCCAAGACACTCTGTTTCTCTTTAATTATATGGTCATCATGTAATATTCTGATTATTTTTTATTTTTCAAATCTTTGTCCAGGGAATCCCAAGAATAATGGAGTGGGTTGCCATGCCCTTCTCCAGGGGATCTTCCAACCCAGGGATCAAACCCACGTCTCTTGTATCTCCTGCATTGGCAGGCGGGTTCTTTACCACTACCGCCACCTGGGAAAGGTTTTGAGGACTCACTTTTTATTGGTGAATTTAAAACATACAAGTGGGAATATAAAGTATGAGAAGAGTAAAAGTCAGGTGATCCAAATGGTCAGTTATCAAAGTTAACCAGAATCTCTAAACACAGGAGCCTCAGTGGGAGGCATTCTGGCACTTTATCTAGTCGTGGGGCTGGCATTGTGTTTATTCAAGATAGCCGTCTTTGAAGTGGATGCCTCACCAACCAAGCCTTAAGTCAGGCACTTGCATTACAAAGCAGAGAAAACCCAGTTTCTGATGAAGAAAAGCTATAATTTCTTTGTAATAGCAGAAATAAAAAATACAATGCTGTTTTGGTTCTATTCTAATTTTCAGGATACTCATTGAACTGATCTGGAATTAATACAGAATATTTGAGTTTTAAACATCGATATGTGTTATTAACATGTAGGATGGTGAATGTTACTTTGTATAGGATCATTTAATTATATGTTGGCAACAGAGATACTTAAAACTTCGAGGTTTTTAAAAAGTCACTTTATATCATCTGTTAATGAAAAATTATTTTATTATCTATATGAGTGTGTGTGTATAGTTATATATTTCACATTATAAATTGACTAGGCATGCCTCAGAGTCTATAAAGAAAATCCAATCCCCATTTTCTTTTTTGATTAGAAGCCAGTCGAATTCAATACATAGTCAAATTTACCGTATCATCAACTTTTGTCTATGTATTCTGATTGTTTTTTACCCTTCACAGAATGACTTCGCCCCGTTTCATTGAATTTGTCTGCAAACATGATGAAGTTTTAAAATGCTTTGTTAACAGGTAAAACTTTCTTGGTTTAATGGACTGCTCTTGTAACTTTTTCTTTCTTACAGTTTTTATCTCAACAGAAAAAATATTACTTCTATTATTATCTAAAAAATGTTCATTGACAAGTACAAGTATAGTAGGTGTGGGTTAATATGTATTTTTATTCTATTTCAATATCTGTGTATCTAAATTTATATGTCACTTAATGCTACTCATCCTTCCCATTTATACAAGCAGCGCATGTTTTTCTTTTAGGAATCCCAAGATTATATTTGACCACTTTCACTTCCTTCTCGAATGTCCTGAATTGATGTCAAGATTCATGCATATCATAAAGGCACAGGTAGTGCTTTTTAAAATCTCTCTTTAGCCTGTCTAAGGAAAATTAAGTTTTTAATTTGAATACTATTCAGTAATTACTAGAGACCACCTACTGTAAGTGAAGTGACTTTACCTTATTCTTTAGTATATGGCATTACCCTAATGTGTTACTTTTGTATGAGGTGTAAATTTAAGAAATGTGTATTGAGTGCCTACTGTGTGCAAAGATAGCACCTTGTCACATTCCTGAAATGGAACACTAATCCTGTAAGGCCAGTGGTTCTTGGGGATTTTATCCCCAAATACATTTGGAAAATATAACAAATGCCTTGTTGGGGATTTATAAAGCATATCAGCAGTTTACTAAAGGCTTTGGAAGCCCTTTGGTAAATACAGTGGTTTAACTTTGTTAACCCTCCAAACTTATTTGACCTGAGAGCTTTCCTTCCCAAGGGTTCATTCCGTATATCTCATTTTTATGAGACGTGCTTGGGAAAAGCTCATTTTGCTACTTGCCAGCTATGTGACTTTGGGCATCTTTCTAATATTCTTGAGCCTTGAGATCTTCTTTTACAAAAACAGAGATAATGATTCTTTAACTTCATAAAACTGCTGTTGTGAAGAATATGTTTTAAATAGTGACTGGTATATATATTCAATAAGTGGTAATTGTTTTGGAGATCAAAAGCATATGTTCTATCTCCAAAGGGATCTTAATTCAGCCTAGCAGGGGAGATAATAAATATACTTGTAAAATACTGTAATTGTAGTATCACAGTTTTACCTAGTTCTTCAGGAGTTTGAGGGAGGAAGGGCTTGTGTTTGGCTGCTGTAGTCAAGGGAGATTTTAAAGACGAGGTGGATTTTAATCTAGACTTTGAAAAACATGCAAATTTTTGATAGGAATAAATAGGGAAGATGAACATTCTAGCCAAGATATGGATCAGGGCATGTAGATGGAAAAGTTGGTTAAAGCAGGAATTTTGTGTAGGTGAGGAATGAGAGTAGATTAGGGTTATACTACATGGAATCGTGATTGCCAGATTGAAGAATTTTCATTTGCTAGACTGTCAGGAGCCACTCGGAGAAAGCAATGGCAACCCACTCCAGTACTCTTGCCTGGAAAATCCCATGGATGGAGGAGCCTGGTAGGCTGCAGTCCATGGGGTCGCTAAGAGTCGGACACGACTGAGCGACTTCACTTTCACTTTTCACTTTCATGCATTGGAGAAGGAAATGGCAACCCACTCCAGTGTTCTTGCCTGGAGAATCCCAGGGACTGGGGAGCCTGGTGGGCTGCTGTCTATGGGTCGCCCAGAGTCGGACACGACTGAAGTGACTTAGCAGCAGCAGCAGGAGCCACTGATAACTTTATTTCAGGAGAATAACATGATCCTGCCAAAGTTTTAGGAAATAATTTGTCTGAAATGTAGGCTAGACTGGAGGCAAAGGTTTGGTTATTAGTCATAAGGTAAATGCTATAGGTGTTTTAAAATGTCTTCAGGGACAGTGATCCTTTCAATAATTAAAAAAAAGCTAAGAACTAAGCCTTATAAAATTATACACATGTATATAGGTCTTTGGCATCTGTTTAATAATGATGATGTAAAAGAGAAAGTAGTGCTAATAACTTACATTTATTGAATGCTAACTTTAGGTCAGGTTCCATACATTTGTTTTATATAGATTATTTTATTTTCATAGCAATCATATGATATAGCTACTTATTTACTGAAGAGGTTAAATAACTTAAGTCATTCAGCTGCTTAGTGGGGGAACTAGAATCTAAAAAATTTTCTCTGGTTCTTAAATTCATTTTCTTAATCTACACTATTATCCATTCTAGGGTAAATGCGATTATAGGTAAAAGAAACTTATAGTTTTTGAAAGAGGTAGTTTGTTATTTTTAATACTGTCTCTGTTTTTCACTTCCTTTTCCCTCTTCCCTTCCTGAGTGATTCATTCAAAAACCATCTGGATTAGCTATCCACCTTCTTGACTCACAGAAGGGGTTTTGTCGCCTAACCAATACAGGTGTCCACATGGCAGAGTGGTGGCCCAGTGAGAGGTTTTGGAACTTGGATGTGCTAAAGGAGGGTGTATGTGTGGAAGAGGAGCTCAACATAGAGTGTGTGAGTTGGAGCAGTATATGGAGGATGTCCAGTGTGCAAGCTGGTGATAGTTGCTCAGAGTAGTTTGACAGAACTTGAGTGGAGTAACAGAGCTTGAGTGGGGTATAGGGTGTCTATGCAATGAATGGTCCACATCAGTGACAGAAGATTGATTATGTATGAGGTAGGGCAGTTGACTGAATTAGTAAAGATAATGGAAGCCTAGCATCTTACTGTTGGAGAAAGGAGTTAAAAGATGGAGGAAGACAATGAATCATGTACTGTTGAATTAGAATTGGAGATACCAGTGTGAACTTAAGAGTTTCCAGTGTCAGTAGATAGATATAGCAAATCTGGGACCCACTTCTTGGCCTCTGAATACCATTCTCAGTAGACTAGGACCTGTTGGAGAAATGGCTAATTTAGGGAACGTGTGAGATGAACCTGCATCATCTTATCGTGCAAGAAAGTTGTTCAAAGAATGATGAGATTGTGTCAAAATGATTCAGAAGCAGCTTGAATAGGCTCTAGTGGCCAAATTTGGAATAATTTGAACATCAAAATAAATATTGATGGCAAAATACTGCAAATAAAATTGAAGCTCATAAGTCTATAGTGAAAGAATTAATGAATAAATGGAAACTATGATGAAGGGTGGTATATTTTTATAATCTCAAAGCATCTCCTTTTAGAATACTAATTATAAAGATTAAAAAGGAACTTTACAGTGGAAAAGTTTGGCAATGGTCCCAGCAGACATACCAGTGTGCCAGGACTGAGAATATGGCATCACTTCTTAGATACTGTTGACAAAGATACACACCCTGAATTTAATCATGGGAAATCATGGTTGTTGTTATTCTGTCACTAAATTGTGTCCCATTCTCTGTGACACCATAATAATCAGACTAACTCTAATTGAGAGACATTCTACAATATAATTTACAATATAAGCAATCTTTAAATGTAGGTCCTGAAAATTAAGAAAGCACAGAACAACTGTGCCAAATGAAAGAGACAGATATTAATAAATACAGTTCATGAGTCATTACGCTATACAGGATATTATTTGGAACCTGGCAAAACTTGAAATGGGGGTCTGAAGATTAGATATATCAGTGTTAATTTCCTGATTTTGATGATTGTGAACTGCTTATGTAGATGAATTCTCTTGTTTGTAGGATATATACACTAAAGTATTTTCTAGGACTGTGTGGACATCATATTAGCAGCTTACTCACATTAGGGGGAAGAAGACACCATTGTACTATACTAAGAAACTGGAGGCTATAACAGAAAAAAGTAAAAACAACTACCTCTGCTAAGATTGACTTCTTCTTCTGTTGGTGGTTTTCAGGTGGCCTGGTAGTTAAAGGGAGAGACATTTTGTATTGCTGTACAAATACTGTTAAGAGGAGCCTCTGTTATCAGTCCTGTTTTGTGAATTATTTTATGGAAATACAGGTACTCAGAAAGTTTACATACAGAAATGTGTCCTTTGGTTTTGTAGGCATATGTACATATATGTGTTGGGGAGATATTTTGATCTTAACAGGTAACTTACTAGCTTTTTGTACCTTTTAATGTTACATTTGAATTACTTTTTAAAAAAAGTTGCCATGTGTGTTTATTTTAAAACTGGTTCTCATTTTCTAGATAAAGGATAGAGTTTAATATTTAATCTCTTATAATGGCAAATAGGTTTATTGTCATTTAAAATACTTATTTGCAGTCATTTTAACATTGGTGTGAGTGATAAGAGCAGTATGTGTTAGCATCCTCAATTCAGTTCAGTTGCTCAGTCGTGTCCGACTTTGCGACCCCATGGTCTGCAGCATACCAGGCTTCCCTGTCTGTCACCAACTCCCGGAGCCTGCTCAAGTTCATATTCATTGAGTTGGTGACGCCATCCAACCATCTCGTCCTCTATTGTCCCCTTCTCCTCCTATCTTCAGTCTTTCCCAGCATCAGGGTCTTTTCCAATGAGTCGGTTCTTCGTATCAGGTGGCCAAAGTTAGGATTCTGGGAGGTGAGTATTTGCACAAATTACCTAACCTCTTGGTTCTGCATTTTTCCCTTCTGTAAAATGGGAATAATAATAATGAGTCCCTTTTTCTCAGAGTGTTGTAAAGGTTATATGTGAAAATGCATGTTAAATGCTTAAAATAGTACCTGGCTTATAGGTGCTTTAATAAACGTTAGCTAATTTGTGATTATAATAATAACTGTCTTCATTTAATCCTCAGAATTAGCCCTTCCAAGTAGGTATGATTTCCCCCACTTTACAGGTAGGAATACTGAGAGGATTACATGTAGGAAGTTCTGAGAGGATTGGTAATTCCCTTCAGGTCACAAACCTAGTAGTGATTGATCTGGGATTTCAAAACATTGTTCATCAAAATTCAAAGCCCGTATTTAAATACATTACTTCTGTGTAATGTTTTCTCCTCTTTTACCTAGATTTTAGGAATAATCAGCATTAAAATGTCAAGCACTTACATTCTAGTCTGTGTACTAAAAATGAAATATACCCAGTAATGAATATAACAATAGCAACATTTTATTCAAGATGTGGAAAACTTCTAGAAGTATGGATAAAATTATACATTTAATTTTGGAAAGGGAACATTTTTTCTTATTGGAAGAACAGATATTAAAAGGCAAAAATTAATCTTGCACAAGTTATTTTCATAAAAATATTTTATTAAGAATTGGTTGAAAGTGGTGTTTAAGTCTTTTGAAGCAAAACTAATATTTAGCTCAGATAAAGAAATTTACTGGTGTCCTAAAAATTGCATGAGAGAGAACCTCTTTGTGGTGTTGGATATTGATCATATTTATCTCTTGAAACTGTTGCCTTTTCTGGTATTGCAGCACCCTGATTCTCCTTTGACTTTCCTAGCTGTGTGTATCATTTGGTAATAAACAAATTCTCAGTATTGACCTGTGATCATAAACTTCTCCATTCTTGGTGTATGTCCCTGTATCTTTAATGTCTTGAACATGAGATATTACCTTATCTCCTATATTATCTTCATTCATGACTCTTTCTAGTGTCTCACCTGCAGAACATTCTAGTATTTATTTCCAAGCTCTTAGTAGTTATATCCCTATTAACCTTAAATTCAGAATTTATAAGATCTCATTTGTTATCTTCACCAGTACCTTCTAGGAATTGGGGTAGATAGTGGTGGGGCAGGGGGTTCCCCCTCTAAGCTATTTCTGATGTAAATTTCTGTCCTTAGAGTCCTTCTCTTAAAGGAGTAATGTCTTTCAGATTTTCTTAATTATTCTTTCCTACCATGACCAGGACCATATCACTCAATTACTAGTATTTCAGCTGCTGTGTAGATGGCCTCCCTTTATCCTGGTACTACTCTCATTTTAATTACTGCATTTACCATGCTATTTCTCTGACCAGGTACCTTCAGTGGCCATTGTGTCTTGACTCAAAGGATCCATAATTATGTCCTTGATTTACTTACAAAAACTTATTTCCTTCAATGTATATAGGGTTATGCTGGCACCTTCACTGCCTCTTCCAGGGGATGTGGTTTCTTTTGTGCCTTTTTTCTTGTCTCCCTTAGCCTGGTGTGCTTTCTTTTCCTCCTGCTTGAGCAGATCCTACCCACTTATAAGTCCTGGTTCAGACCAGGATCCCATGAAGCCTTTGTACTCCACTCATCTACACAGTCTCAAAATTCTTGGTGCACTGTGATCTGTACATTACTGTTTAGAACTTGGTATCATTATATGTGTTGTATTGTTTCAGTGTTAGTCTCATCTCTTTATACTGAACAGTTTCTAGCAGTGAAATTTTTACAGCTCTTGTTACCTGGAGTATCCGCACATTCTAGGTACTTGGTAATACTTTCAGATTAATAAAATTACAAATCATTTACAGTTTGTATATCTGGCAAATGAACGAAAGGTAGAGACTATCTTAACTGTTCACAAGATCTTATTTTTCAGTTTTTAGGGTAGAGGAAGGAAAGAAAAACAGTTTAACAAATTCCATTTTAGTTTCTACATATGTTCGAAGGATAGAAGTTAGAATTAGGTGTAAAGATTGTTTTCATAGAAAATTAAATGGAATATGCAACATAACTTTTCTGGATATGGAAATTCATTTTTACAAACCTTTTGGGGTTTAAAAGAAATAGAGTGTGTGTTCAATTGTGTGTCTGATATTAAATTCTTCTAATTTATCAAGTCTTCTCTGTAGATAATGCAGGGAATTAAAAGAAATACACTATCTAGGTAGCAAAGTATTTCAACTTAGATTGGCCTTTTTGTGAATAGTAAATAAAATGTCAGAACATTATTTAGAACTAATTATAAATGTATAAGAATGATTATTTGTAGAAAGGACATTTAGAATGCTAGTTAAGTAAATCTTATAGTTAAGTGACTGCAGTCCTGCTAACATATTTCACTGTTATTTGTTGGGGTAGCCATTTAAAGATCGCTGTGAATGGTTCTATGAACATTTGCATTCAGGACAGCCAGATTCAGACATGGTGCACAGGCCAGTGAATGAAAATGATATCCTGCTGGTTCATAGAGGTATGTTTAGAAATGATATGTGTATAAGACACAAAATACTAGTTTTTGTAAATTTTAGTATGTAAAATTAACCACTGCTACATATTTAGATTCTATTTTTAGGAGTAGCTGTGAAGTTGTGTCAAAAGCAAATTGTGCAAAGCTAAAGCAAGGAATTGCTGTACGGTTCCATGGAGAAGAAGGCATGGTGGGTATACAAATAAGTGTTGTTAAGATCACTGTCTATAAAAGATTGAAAAGCCTTTGCATAAAGTTTAATATTTAATTGATAATGGAAGAAATTTAATGTTATTATAATTTAGAAAAAATTTCACCATTATATTTCTATTGATACTTAATCTTATTTTCTTGAACTCAGGGTCAAGGTGTTGTCCGTGAGTGGTTTGATATTCTGTCTAATGAGATAGTCAATCCTGATTATGCATTGTTTACCCAGTCAGCTGATGGTAAGTTGTACAGTTAAGATGACTTTTTCTGTGATTTGTCACATTTTCAGACTGCACTACTTCAGTGCCTTTTATCCTTTGATTTCTACAGTAGCCTGTGAGCTAGGGTGACTGTTCCCTTTTCATAGATGAGGAAATTGAAATTCAGAGTTTTTGTCTACGATAGCCATTCACAAGTGGTAGGATCATGAATAGAACCTGACTCAGCGTAGCATTCTTTCCTCTATAAGCAGTTGGTTCTCAAATGCTTATCTCAAGTACTGTTGCTGGCCTCAAGGAAGTTTTCTTCAGTTATTTGTAAAATAAAGCTAAATTTATTCAATTTAAGGCTTGACCTTTAGTCTACTTTTCTTGAATTAAAATTTCCTTTTATAAAATGGTACTAGTAGATGAACTTTTAAAAAAATATAAGTCCTTGTTTGGAAAAATTAAAATTTGCTAACCCTATATGAGTTTCCAACTCTTGGAAGTTTTTTGATCATTAAAAGCAAGTCTAGAAGTCATGGTATTAAATCTTAACTTATAGTATGTTTACATTACTATAGTAACTTTGTTTTCAGTCCTTTTAAAAGATTGACGTGGTAACTAAAAAGCTTTTATTTAATCATGTAATACAGATAAAAGACTCTTCCTTATTGAAATGTTGTTTGCTGCCTACAGACTTACAGTTTGATATTGTAGGCTAAAGGGCTTCCCTGGTGGCTCAGACGGTATAGAAATCTGCCTGCATTGTGGGAGACCTGGGTTCGATTCCTGGGTGGGGAAGATCCCCTGGAGAAGGGAATGGCAACCCACTCCAGTATTCTTGCCTGAAGGATTTCATGGACAGAGGAGACTGCTGAACTGCATCCATGATTCCTAAGAGTCGGACACAACTAAGTGACTAACACACATACATTGTAGACTAAATGGAAGTGGTTACCACCTCATGTGTATAAGATATACCTGAGAGTTTTCTAACTTAAGAAGACTTACATCCAAGTGAAGGTGGGATTTCAGGTTTTAAATGCTTTGTACAATTGCTTTTGTTTTCTGAAAATTTTTTCTTTCTCAGTGTTTAAATTTTTCTGTAAGAAGAGAGTGTCTCATTAATTATAGTTTCTGATTGCATTCAACCAAGCCACCAGAAATCTCCACTGAATAAGAAGGATGACTGTAAGAGAAGCAAGTGGGGCTGGGCTTCATGATGCTAGGCAAATGCAGGAATTCACCTGTTTGATGGGCTCCTCAAATACACTTGGTCTATTTGAGATTATTTAGGAATGTGGGACTTGCTGCTTTAATTCTGTAACCTTTTGATTATTTTCTCTGAGATAAATTGGCATCTTTGTGATTTTTATGACAAATTTGATGAAGCCCTGGTTTAGCTATTTAGACCTAATCTCTGAAGCAGGATTTAGCATTCAGTTCAGTTCAGTCACTCAGTTGTGTCCGACTCTTTGCGACCCCATGAATCCCAGCACGCCAGGCCTCTGTGTCCATCACCAACTCCCGGAGTTCACTCAAACTCACGTCCATCGAGTCGGTGATGCCATCCAGTCATCTCATCCTCTGTTGTCCCCTTTTCCTCCTGCCCCCAGTCCCTCCCAGCATCATGATCTTTTCCAATGAGTCAACTCTTTACATGAGTTGGCCAAAGTATTGGAATTTCAGCTTCAGTATCAGTCCTTCCAATGAACACCCAGGACTGATCTCTCTTAGGATAGACTGGTTGGACCTCCTTGCAGTCCAAGGGACTCTCAAGAGACTTCTCCAACACCACAGTTCAAAAGCATCAATTCTTTGGCACTTAGCTTTCTTCACAGTCCAACTCTCACATCCATACATGACCACTGGAAAAACCATAGCCTTGACTAGATGGACCTTTTTTGGCAAAATAATATCTCTGCTTTTTAATATTAAGACATTGTATTTTAGATTTATGTTTTTTCTTTATAGTCCCTTATTCTGAGCTGTCTCTTTAGTTTCATATCTGAGAAATATATTTGGTGTGAAATCATTAGATTGCACACCAGATGTACTTACTCATTCTTGCTGGCTCAGTTGCTAAAGAATCCGCCTATAATGCAGAAGACAGCCTGCAGTGCAGAATATCTGGGTTTGATCCCTGGGTCAGGAAGACCGCCTGGAGAAGGAATGGCACCCTACTCCAGTATTCTTACCTGGGAAATTTCAGGAACAGAGGAGCCTGGCAGGCTACAGTCCATGGGGTTGCAAGAGTTAGACACAGCTTAGGTATTAAACCATCACCACCACTTACTCTACAGATTTATAGCAGATAATATGTTGAAGCACATAGACCATAAAGTTTGTGACTTGTCCTTTTCATGAGCCATATAAGTTTTCTCTTTGGGGTTATATTATTAGTAAATTAAAAAGTAGATGAAAACATTTTCTTGTTCTAGAAAGTTACATTTAGGATTCCCAAATATGGGAGATGCTTGGATAGACCTAATGTATACAGTAATTTCTTTAAAACTTGCTTTCTAATTAAATTAAGATGCTTATTATAGAGCAGTAGTCATGGAGGGGAGGGACCAGTGCCTTTGGTGTGTTCTACTGAATGTCAGTCCTTGTACTGTCCTTTTGGCTGTGATCTTGGGCTTATAAATATAATATTTCTGCAGCTCAATTCCCATATTTGAAAATGGTGAGTACCTGTGGTTTGTAATGTAGAGGGAAAATAGCTGATGTCTAAAAATGCTTAGTCCAATGCCTGGCACATAGAAATCAGAAATAAATATTAGGGGCTATTATTACTATTCTATGAAAATGATATTTTCTTATTGAATAGGTTTTTTCTGAGATGATGAAATGTCACAGCTTTACGGATTTGAACTTAAAGCATGACATAAACTTTATATTCTATCTTAATTCATTTTCAAGTTAAAAACTTATGCATTTCCTGAAGACTTTTCCCCTTATTTCCTTTTTGTTCTTTTGATTTCTCTATATCTATTCTTTTTGATAATTCAGATTTCCCGGTAAGTACTTAAAGAAGTTATGTACAGACTTATGAGGGGAAATAGGTAAAATTGTGATTATTCTCAGAATATTGTTATTTTTGAAATTATATTTTTTTGTCTTTGAAGTGTTTCTTCATCTCACAAAACTTTGCTTTGACTTTTAATACCCAGTCTTACATTGTGACTGGGAATGATTCTCAAAAGATACTTTACAGTGGCCCTTTTAAGTCATTCAGCTGTAAGTATCCATACATGTACCTTACATTTAAGTAAACTTACTACTGGTCATGGTAATTTAGTCCAGTGCCAGCACTGATAAAGACCAGCGAAGCACAAAGAGTTTATGGATGCTCCTGTTGAGTAGTTTCAGTTGTGTATCTGTTATGTCATCCAGCAAGTGAGACAGAGACTGCCCTTGGACAGACTTTCATGTCTTTAGTTCCCAGCACTGTGCAGGGGTTAGAGGTGATGCTCATCAATGGGTATTGAATAAATTTGGCCAACAAACAAAAATGTATGCTCAATAACCAAACATTTTACTTTCCAATACTTTGCTTTTCCTTTACTTATTTTTTGATGTTATTTCATTAGATTTATCAGTTATTCTTTCTTTTTGCCCAAGTTGCCTAGAAGAGAAATATATAGGATGATCTTAATAAATATTGTTGAGTGAATGAGAGAATTTGTAATTTGAGGTAGTGATCACATGAAAAGATAAGAAAAGAGAATTGAAATCTTGCTGTTTAGGTTTTTCCATTGCACTGTTTTGTTTTTTTTTTTTTGAGACTGTTTCATTGTGGTAAAATATACATAACATAAAATTTACCATTTTAACCATTTAGAAGTGTATACTTCACTGGCCTTAAGTATATTCATCACTATCTGTTTCCAGGCTTTTTTTCCCCCACATAAATGGAATTGCACTCCATTGCACTAGAGTTTGGCAGTAGTAATTATTACTGATACTGTTTTAACTTTTATACCTCAGTGGTACCTATTCAAACTTGTTTATTTGTTATGATGAAAACAGTTGTACATTTAGAAATTTTAGTTATTCTCTTACAGTGCTCTATTCTCTGAGGAACAAAATGAGGTGAACACCTGCTACACTGGGCACGTATAGATGAATGAGACAATGTCTGCCCTAATTCACAGCCTAAATAGTTATTTCCACATTGCTTGGGAAAATGTGAACATGTGTGCACGTGTGTTTGTTTATGTGTTTCTGGGATCTCTCTGACACATCTTCCAGCTACCTTCAGTGAAAAGTATTCTAAAATTTTCTCTCTGCACAGGCTTCCTTTAATATGTATATGAAAATTAATGATTATCTTTAGTATTTTCAATTCCACTGTTAAATATTCCACACAGAACCTTCTTACAGAAGTTTATGCACATTGTAACCTTAGCTTTGCTGAAGTTGTCTGTGAACTAATAATTTACCTGCATTAAATGATCTCTCTTATACATAATCTTAAAAATAAATTATTTTATCTTGATTTTAATAGGAACAACTTTTCAACCCAATAGCAACTCCTCTGTAAATCCTGATCACTTGAACTATTTCCGGTTTGCTGGACAGATCTTGGGATTAGCTCTGAACCATAGGCAACTGGTGAACATTTACTTCACGAGATCATTCTATAAGCACATTCTTGGTATGGCTCTATTGTTATTTCCATAGACATAAATTTAAAGTGTTTTTTAATAGTCAGGGAAAGCTAAGTAAGCCGTAGCAGTTGGGTGAATAATTTTTATTTTGATTGGAGATTTATTTGATTGATGTTATTTTGCTCTGCTATTTTGCTCTCTGCATATGTAAGGCATTTGAGGGCCTGAGAGAGAGGAAAAAATAATCTACATTTTTGATAAAAATTTATTCCCATTTTAGTGTATATATGTTTGTGCTAAAAATGCATTTTAATATGAATATACTTAAGAGAATTGGCACTTTTAAAAGTTTATAATAATTTCCTGAAGAGCTCTTTCAAAGAAAGGCTAATTGTAGAAATGTGGCAGTAACATAAGCTTAAATTTACAGACTTCCAAATTTAGGAATTAGCGTTCATTTAAATCATGCTCTGAATTAGATTGTAATATTTTGCAGTTTTACAGAGTATCTGTAGAGGGCAGTGTTTCACCATTAAACAGATAAGGAAAGGCAGTAACATTTAGAATATAACTGCTGTATGTTTGCATTTTTAGGTATTCCTGTGAATTACCAAGATGTGGCATCCATTGATCCAGAATATGCCAAAAACTTGCAATGGATTTTAGATAATGATATTAGTGATTTGGGTCTAGAATTAACTTTTTCTGTTGAGACTGATGTGTTTGGAGCAATGGAAGAGGTGCCCTTGAAACCTGGGGGTGGAAGTATTCTTGTAACACAAAATAACAAAGTAAGTATTCAAATTTTTACCTTAGCCATTGTTTGCAACTTAGCCCTGATATTTTGCTAATTGCTCCAAAGTCTTGGCACTAGCTAGAAAAACTTTTACTGTTAGAGTTTTGTAACATTTATAGCAGATAAAATATGTAAACTGAGTAAACCATCAAATAAACTTCAAATTGTAAAGGATCATTTCCGTGCTGTGTTAGATATCCTGAGGCAGTTTCTTAAGCAGCCTAGAGCACAGTTCAGTTGATTGTGTAAGTTGGGCATGTGCATATCAAACATGCGATTAGAAATACAAACTCACATCAATATCATATTTGCACTAAATCACTGTTTTATCTTTTAAAAGTGAAATATTGAGTTCTAACACAGAGAAAAAATTCCAGTGTTTAAACTTTGTACACACTTTTGGGATCCACTATATTCTGTTAGACCTGTGAATTTGATTTTGTTTTTAACTTTATAACTTGATTATTTTTATCTCCTGTTTGTATATATATTTTTAAAAACTTTGTGCATGTTTTAAATTACACTGTTAAAAGTTGTATTACTTTAATATATAATATGGGCTTCCCTTGTGGCTCAACTGGTAAAGAATCCGCCTGCAATGTGGAAAACCTGGGTTCAGTCTCTGAGTTGGGAAGACCCCCTGGAGAAGGGAAAGGCTACCTACTCCAATATTCTGGCCTGGAGAATTCCATGGACTGTATAGTCCATGGGATCACAAAGAGTCAGACACGACTGAGTGACTTTCACTTTTTTTTTTTCAATATATGTTTTATGTTTTGATAAATTAGGAAATTGAGAGTCAGAAAATCTGATTTTGGAATTCCAGTTCGGTCACTTAGCAGCAGCAGCAGCACTTACCAGCAGCAACTTATGGTAAAACAGAACTAAAACCTTTTTCCTTTCCTTTCATTGGATTTTAGTTCCAAGACCGCTTCAGGATCAGCTAACTATAAAAATAATAATCATTGAATCATTTTGTAGACTAAAGACTTAATGTAATTTTTGTTTGTTTGTTTTTTTAAAGGCCAAAAGACTTGGCCATATTTTAACCTGTTTGAGCTTCAGTTTTCTATTCTGTATAACTGGAATAATAACACCTTCCATGCAGAATTGGTACCAGCATTTTGTAAACTGAAAAACACAACTCAACATTAGTTGTTATTGAATAGTTTTCTATAAAAATAGATTATTGGGTTTCACATATCTATAGGAATGAAGACCTAAGTTAAGCTATGTAATTTTACTTTTTGAAACTTAGATACTATACATATTAAAAAAATACATGAAATTTAGGTTTGGAAAATAAAATTAGGAGCTGAAGTTTTGCACATTTATACTTACTAATTTGGTCTACCCTCTCATTTTACACATGAAGACTCTGAAGTCTGAAGAGTTAATGGTAAAGCTGGAGCCAAAACCCAGGTTTCCTAGTTTCAAGTCTAATGTTCTTCATCCTGTTAGCAAAATTAATCACCTTGAGGAAGATCTTTTAATATATTTTTAATATAATGAATATGTTTAGCTCTAGAAGATTAAAATGCTTTTAAAATAGCAAAATTAGATTGATGAATTTGTCAGTGAATGGAAGTATTTTAAAAAATCTAATTATTAGATTGTCTGTCTCATAGTACTTTCCAAGTGGCACTAGTGCTAAAGAACCCACATGCCAGTGCAGGCGAGATAAGAGATGTAGGTTTGATCCCTGAGTTGGGGAGATACCCTGGAGGAGGGCATGGCAACCCACTCCAGTGTTCTTGCCTGGAAAAATCCCATGGACAGAGGAACCTGGTGGGCTGCAGTCCATTGGGTTGCAAAGAGTCAGACATGACTGAAGCAACTCAGCACGCACACACTAATAGTGCATTTGTTATTTTATTTTACACTGGATACTTCCTCTCAGTTAGGGGTATAAAGTCATAGAATAGAATCTTCATTATAACCAAGAGATTGCTTTTCATGAGAGACCCTCATACATGACTCCTTTCTGTGAATACACTGTTTGGTAGGTGGATCTGCCATTCCTCTCAGATACATTTTATATGAGGAAGTATAAAGGCTTATTAGCAATTGCATGGTAAATAGCTATATTTATACTTGTATCTCCTAACAGTGTCCCTCCCACTTTGATGTGATTTTTGTTTAGATTTTAAAAATATGTTTTTTTATTAATTCTTTTGCCTTTGTATCTTTCTGTTGAAATCTAGAACAAAGGAACATTTTTAATAATAATAAATACAAATACACTTACATTAAGTTTATACTCTTGATCATGGTCTAGCCTGACGCTAGAATAATCCTGTAATATTAAAAAGCTTGGAAGTTTTGTTTCTAAGTTTAACACTATACTATTGACATTGTTTTGTTAATGACAGGCTAACTGCTTTTTTGTTTTTAATTAGAGAATAATTGGTTTACAATGTTGTATTGGTTTCTGCCATACAACAGGGTGAATCAGTCATAACTATATGTATATCCCCTTCCTCTTGAGCCTTCCTCTCACCCTGCCCACCCCTGTAGGTCATCACAGAATGCCAGGCTGGGCTCCCTGTCTTACATAGCAGCTTCCCACTAGCTGTCTGATTTACACGTGGTGGTGTATATATGTCAGTGTTACTTTCTCATGATGAGCTTCGGTAACAGAGGATCTCAATCACTAATATGTTAGTTCTCAGCTTTTGTATTTCTAATATAAACAAAAGCCACAATAAATTGAGCCTTTTCATTTTCTAATATTACCAGTAAGCTATAAGCAAGCTGATTTTTTAAATTAAAAATCTTTGGAAATATCTTAAATTGATCACTTGATTTAGAATTCAGTTTACAAATAAAATTTTCAAATTGTCTTCTTTAGACATGTTATTGTTATAATTGTCACATTTGGAGTCAACTTCAGAATTTGTAAGCATATTGAATCTTAAATGACTTGCCAAGCTTGTTAGTAAGAAAAAAGTCTATGTAAGCTGATCTCCACATGGGGGAGTCATTTATTCCTGTTTTATTGAAAGGCTTTGGTAATTATAGACTGAAACCAAACAGGCAAAATACATTTGTTTAAAAAAAGTACATTAATAAATACAGGTAATATAGGGAGAACAATATATATCAGTTCCACATTTGAAATAAAATGCTCTTCTAAATTTAACTTTGTATCTGTGATTTGTTTTAAAATCTAGAAGAAAAAAACCCCCTTTCGTTTCACTTTAGAAAATGACTGAATTACCAGGGGATGAACATTTACATTTAAATGGTATCTTCAGCTTTTTAAAGAAGAGCTTTTTTCTTTCACTTTTCATTTTCAGTTTTAAATTCTTGACCAAATGGTGTTAGGAATGAAATATTTTTGTTAGACCTTCAGTTCTAGTTCTTAGAACTGAAGAGTAAGCTTTGTGGCTTTTAAGCATTAATACCTTTACCCTACTGATCATAAAGTTCATTCAGGCTAAGAGGGGAAAAAAGTGAGGTGAGATGGGACAGGATATCAGGGAATGTAAGAAATAGCATGGAAGTTGAGTTGCAGAGGAAAAGCATTAAGTGATCAGATAGGAGTAATGAAGGGGAGAAAGAAATGTTCTGGGCATAGAGGAAAGCACAGAGATGATAGAGCATGATGTTGCGGTAAGCACGGGTAGGTCAGAGTTGTAGATGTTAGCTTAGACTGCACAGTAAGTGAATGGGAGAAGATGAGGTGAAGGAAGTGGACAGGGGCCAAATCCTGAAAGACATTGCATCCACCATTAGAAATCTGAAAGTTACTCTGAGGGCTAGGGGATGATTGCAGATGCTGCAGAGGGCAATATGATTGAATTTCTGTTTTTAAAAACTTTTTTTTTTTAAAGAAAAACAGCACCA
Source organism: Bos indicus (assembly GCF_029378745.1). NCBI lineage: Eukaryota > Metazoa > Chordata > Mammalia > Artiodactyla > Bovidae > Bos > Bos indicus. Next base: position 45,483,920 of record NC_091768.1, read on the forward strand.
ATCTCAGCTTGGATTGTGAAGAATGAGTTGAAATGGGGCAATGTTGGAGTCGGGGCAGCTGATAGGTGATGGTGGAATTGGTGTTGGGGAGCATGCATAAGGGATTTTATAAGACAGTGGGAGCAAGGATAGAGAAAATGAGATAGCTTTTTAGGATGTAGAATTTATGGAACATGGTATCCATACTAGCTGTTTGGGAAGGTGAAAAAGAAGAACTGGAGGATGAGCTGCTTAGGTGGATGGGCTCCAGAATGACAAGTGGTATCATTATCCTCCTAGCCATTAACCTCATCATAGCATTTGTATTTTCTAGTGATAGTAATAACACTGCCTATTGAATACTTTGTGTATATTTTATGTATTTGAGTTGTGTTCTTTGTGCATTTCTCATTTACTGTAACAACCTTTTGAGGTAATTATTTCTATTCCTTCAGTGTGGAAACAGCTTTAATAATAAAAGCATGTGATATTTATTATGTGCTTGTAATGTGCTAGGCACTGGTAAAGGTGTTTTATTTGTATTAACTTAAACAATCATATGAGGTCTAGATACCCATTTCTGCAGGTGAGGAAACAAGCATGGTGAGGTTAAATTGCTTTCCTCCAAATCGCAGGGTAATAAATGGTGGATGTGAATCCAGACAGTCTATAAATTTCAAGCCTGAGCTTGTAACTATGACACTGTATTTCTTTAGAAATTAAATAACTGTCTAAGGGTTTAAAATTGGTAACTGGTAGACCCTCAGTTTAAATCGAGTTCTGTATGGTTGTGTAACTGCTGTGTCTTTTATCTACTAAGGCAGTGAATATGAACAAGGTAACAAATACAAATTTAGTATGCTTTCCAAATTTATGGTTAGCAAAGGGTAAGGGTGGGGAGGGAGGGAGGGATAAATTAGGAGTCTGGGATTAGCAGTTACATACTACTATATATAAAACAGATAAACAACAAGGACCTACCATGGAGCACAGGGAACTATACTCAATATACTGTAGTAACCTATGATGGAAAATAATACGAAAAAGAATACACACACACACACATATGTAGCTGAATCATTTTGCTGCACATCTGAAACTAACACCATTTTGTACTTCAATTTGAAAAACTTGGTATAGTTTCCTCCATTTCATTTTTATTTGGTTGTTCTCAGTGTGTATGTTAACTATGCTGTGCTCAGTCGCATCTGACTCTTTATGACCCCATGGACTGTAGTCCGCCAGGCTCCTCTGTCCATGGGGATTCTCCAGGCAGAGATAGCAGAGTGGGTTGCCATGTCCTCCTGCAGGGGATCTTCCCAACCCAGGAATTGAACCCAGGTCTCCCACATTGCAGGCAGATTCTTTACTCTCTGAGTCATCGGAGAAGCCCAGTGTGTGTGTACTTATTATATTTTATTGCTGGTTTCATTTGATTTATTTCACATACAGACACATTTGATGCCTGTACTAGGAAAAAATTGAAACCTCTCTATATAGATTATTGACTTAAAGTGGATTGCTTATGTGTGTTTTCAGAAAAGTATACTAGGAAAGATCTTTTAGTACTCTGAAAACTTTTAAAACAGTTTAGGTCTAAGGTTCTCAATGTTGAGTGTATTTTTCGATTTGGGTTTTAAATTATCTTTAGTATCTTTTTGTCAACAATGGAGAATATATTTTTCTTTGCATTTTAGTTCATATATTCTAAAAATTCACTTCAAAGATCACCAAATCCATGTAATTGTAATCTGAAGAATCACTGTTTTCAGTGACTGAATTTGTTCCAAGGAAACTGAAGTAATAGGATATTTATCATACTATCAATCTTTATAGCTTAATTTGTGACCTTAAAAATAATATACTGGTAAAGGATAAATTATTGGAAAATGTTACATTGTTTAAATGTGCCTCTCTTTTCTTACACCTACATATTCATGCAGAAGAAACCTGGTGTCCTTTGAGTTTTCCCTGAAGAAATTTTCAGTAAGAACTCTTACATATGATAGCAATAGTAATCAAGTGGATAAGCCCAGGAAAGAAGCTTTTATTGTTAAAGGATTTATATTCAAACAGTGAATTGCATTGTGCCAGTTATAATGCCATTTAAACTGTTCATTTAAAACTAAAAATAATTATTTCAAACAATTTTACGGGTGTGTCCAAGATTATCAGTTTACTTCGAGGGGGATAAGAACATCTTGCTTTCACTATTAAAAGTTAACTATTGGTTAAGTAAGTATATCTTTTAAGAAATAGTGAAAAAAATTTTAAAGGGGAAAAATAGCTTTAAAAAAAGGTGTCAGTTTTCAGCATTACCACTACTCCTCATAAAAGACATAATTTAGACTCAAAGCCTGAAAAGAAGTTAAAATTTTAAGGAAGATTTCAAGGGATGATATTGTTCATTCCATAGATTTAAAAGACTAGGAGATTTTAAAACAAAATGTTTCTGTAACTACCTATGTAATTTAACTAGAATATTATATCTGAAAACTGAATCTCAATCTTACAGTTTTTATTTTTTCCCTTTGCAGTTATTTTTTGCTTACCTATCTTATATGAGGCTCGGGGTTGAGCTTGAAAGAATTTGCTAAGGCTCTTTTTTATTGTTATGATAGCTTATGGTGAATGATGTCAGATTCGTGATCTCTGAAGATTTAACTTAGGGACCAGGAACCAGGCTTGATCATTCAAGAGCTTTTGTATAGCAGAGTTTTATTAAAGTATGAAAAGGGACAGAGAAAGCATCTGACATAAACATCAGAAGGGGGACGGAGAGTGCCCCACTCGCTTGTCTTAGAAAAGGGAGTTACATACTTTTAAAATTGCTTATTACAATAAATCAAACGAATGTCTCAAGGTTGTAAAGATCTTACTAGACCCACTCCCATAATTTACATTTTAAGATAACAGGATTAGCCAGAAGGTTTTCAGGAAGGAGAAACTGTCCTCAAGGAGGATACATTGTTGTTATATAATCCTTAGCACAGAGTTTAAGCTGAGTTGTTTGTTGTCTCATCATCAGTTCCAGGCTTAAAGAAAAAAACATTTTATGTGACTAAGACTAAGAATGTAGAGAAAAGATGTTTGTCCTTTCTTCCTCCTTGAGAATCCCAGACCCCATCTCCACTTCAAGAGCCCCAGACCCCTTTCTCCTCTTCGAGGACCTCGGACTTCTTATCAACCTGCCTAGGAATTGACTCAGTTGCCTGTGCTGAGACTTTCTAAGTTGAAAACTTTCTATAATCACAACTATTTCACCAGAGCAGGTACTCACTCAGATTCTTTAGTATAGTTAATTCTCCAGTTTAATTCTGTGATATCTGGTATTATTTTATGCCCTCAAAGGATTAACAAAACTCAGGTAGGAGCCAATATGACTAAAATATCCCTCACCCCTGAGTTATGTCATCTCTTTAAATACCTTAGAATTAAGTGAGATTTTAAGTTTTACTTATATTTCATGTTTATTTGAGCAACTCTTTATGCCAGTGTTTTGTGGACTGATGATCATCTACATGTTGAGTGTTTCCTTAGAGCATTTAAGATATTTGATGTAGTTACTCAGGAGCATGAAATGTCGGGGTGAGTCACTTGGCCTTTGTAGGTGGTGGGACTGTAGCCAGTGTAGTATTTCTGCACAGTATGAATAGTAAAAATATTAGTGTATAATGATAGTTGATGTTCATACTAATAATTGTATTATCAAGAACATATTAATATGTATTACTGTCTTTGAGGATGTGTTCTGTAAGGAAGCAGGGAAACATTTTAGAAACAGTTGGATTAGATTTTTTTCTATTAAACACATTTATCTTTCAGCTGTCTGAAAACTTACTTTACTAAACAACTCAGAAGAATTTTTGCTGGCTAGGATTTTATTATTTTACTGAGAAATAACTTAGACCAAGATTTCTCCATATTTAAATTAATATGGAGACTGGGATTTGAAGGAACTGATTTTTCACAAATTGATATCCAATAACTATGGACCAGAGCTACAAAAATAAGTGTGGGAAATAGTATATTTGTGAAAATTAATTTTTTAAAACAGAATGTATGTGGAAATAATAGGAATTAATTGATAGAAAAGTGTGTACTATTCAGATAAATACAGGATGCAGTGGCAAATTAAAATAGATAAAACTATACTTGAGCAGTTCATGCTTCATAATTTGAGGTGTTGATTAATGACTCAAGTGAATAGTACCTTAAGATAATAAAAGCAAAATCTCTTGAGAGAAATATATAATTAATGAATGGAGCAGAAAAAATTTTAGTGTTTTCATGAAGCAGTTTAGTTTAGAGCAGACATCAATTAAAAGATAATCATGTGTTAGTGCAAAAATCATTGGTAGCTATTATGTGTATATTTTATTTCTTAGATTGGATCCTGAAGATTCAGTTTGTGTTTCTGTTTGATTGGCACACGTTTCTATGTCCCCCTCTCTCTAAATAACTGGATGTAACTTGTAGAATCTGATTAATTCCTATTCAGTGGAGAAAAACCTTTGGGTGGTTGGGAGTGGGATTTGGAGTGAGAGTAGACTGAATAGCATGGTGATAGATGGTAATAGATGGTAGCTTTCCCCATGCCAGATTGCAGAAAGAGCCATGCAGGGTTGGGGAAAGCTGTGAGCAATCCACTGTGACATTTCTGTAGCTCTGAGATGTATGGAGAATTCATAGCTGGAGTCATGTACAACGTGTTGGCTCAGTGCCTGTGGGTATTTTTTAGGGGTTGAGGGGAACAGTGTCAGATTAATAACCCCCCAAAAAAAGATTAAAAGAAGGAACCTAAAATAGGCTTTCTCTCTCTGCACTTAGAGCATTCATTCCTGGGAGGTGAGAACTATATACATATTGCTTTTAATTCTTGAAGTTTCACTTAGATGGGTAATTTAAAATGTAAGAATAATAATGGGAATTGGCAACCCACTCCAGTATTCTTGCCTGGAGAATCCCATGGACAGAGGAGCCTGGTGGGCTACAGTCCATGGAGTCACAAAGAGTCGGACATGACTGAGCGACTAACACACACACACACACACACACACACACACACGAATAATAACAATGATGGGGTTTATATACAGAAAGATATGGTCATTCACTTTGATTTGAGCCAAAATACATTTTTTTACTGCTGGTTAAATTTTAAGTGGCACTATTCTTGATGATGTATATTTTAAATGTGTCAAGATAGCTTACCATAACTCAGAATGTTGTTGTTTAACAAAGAATAGGCTACACTTAATTGAGTCATTTGATCAAGTTCAAAATATGTTTTAAATGAATTTATTGAATGTATATTCATCACGTTATTTGTTGAACAGAAAGCAGCAGCCACATTTTTAAAAGGATCAGTTCAGTTCAGTTGCTAAGTCCTGTCTGACTGTTTGCGACCCCCTGGACTGCAGCACGCCAGGCCTCCCTTGTCCATCACCAACTCCTGGAGTTTATTCAAACTCATGTCCATTGAGTCAGTGATTCCATCCAACCATCTCATCCTCTGTCATCCCCTTCTCCTCCCGCCTTCAGTCTTTCCCAGCATCAGATGTTTTCAAATGAGTCAGCTCTTCACATCAGGTGGCCAATATTGGAGTTTCAGCTTCCACATCAGTCCTTCCAGTGAATATCCAGAAGTGATTTCCTTCAGGATGGACTGGTTGGATCTCCTTGCAGTCCAAGGAACTCTCAAGAGTCTTCAACACCACAGTTCAAAAGCATCAATTCTTTGGCACTTAGCTTTCTTTAAGGTCCAACTCTCACATCCATACATGACTACTGAAAAAACCATAGCCTTGACTAGATGGACCTCTGTTGGCAAAGTAATGTCTCTGCTTTTTAATATACTGTCTAAATTCATCATAACTTTCCTTCCAAGGAGTAAGCATCTTTTAATTTCATGGCTGCAGTCATCATCTGCAGTGATTTTGGAGCCCCCAGAAATAAAGTCAACCACTATTTCCACTGCTCCCCCATCTCTTTGCCATGAAGTGATGGGACCGGATGCCATGATCTTAGTTTTCTAAATGTTGAGCTTTAAGCCAACTTTTTCACTCTCCTCTTTCACTGTCATCAAGAGGCTCTTTAGTTCTTTTCTGCTTTCTGCCATAAGGGTAGTGTCATCTGCATATCTAACGTTATTGATATTTCTCCCGTCAGTCTTGATTCCAGCCCGTACTTTATCCAGCCCAGTGTTTCTCATGATGTACTCCGCATAGAAGTTAAATAAGCAGGGTGACAATATACAGCCTTGACATACTCCTTTTCCTATTTGGAACCAGTCTGTTGTTCCATGTCCAGTTCTAACTGTTGCTTCCTGACCTGCATATGGGTTTCTCAAGAGGCAGGTCAGGTGGTCTGGTATTCCCATCTCTTTCAGAATTTTCCACAGCTTGTTGTGATCCACACAGTCAAAGGCTTTGGTATAGTCAATAAAGCAGAAACAGATGTTTTCTGGAACTCTCTTTTTTTTTCAATGATCCAGCAGATGTTGGCAATTTGATCTCTGGTTCCTCTGCCTTTTCTAAAACCAGCTTGAGCATTTGGAAGTTCACGGTTCATGTATTACTGAAGCCTGGCTTGGAGAATTTTGAGCATTACTTTGCTAATGTGTGAGATGAGTGTAATTGTGTGGTAGTTTGAGCATTCTTTGGCATTGCCTTTCTTTGAGATTGGAATGCAATCTGAGCTTTTCCAGTCCTGTGGCCACTGCTGAGTTTTCCAAATTTGCTGGCATATTGAGTGCAGCACTTTCACAGCATCATCTTTTAGGATTTGAAATTGCTCAAATGGAATTCCATCACCTCTACTAGCTTTGTTTGTAGTGATGCTTCCTAAGGCCCACTTGACTTCACATTCCAGAATGTCTGGCTCTCGGTGAGTGATCATACCATCGTGATTATCTGGGTCGTGAAGATCTTTTTTGTACAATTCTTCTTTGTATTCTTGCCACCTCTTCTTAATATCTTCTGCTTCTATTAGGTCCATACCATTTCTGTCTTTTACTGTGTCCATCTTTACATGAAATGTTCCCTTGGTATCCCTTTTCTTGAAGAGATCTCTAGTCTTCCATTCTATTGTTTTCCTCTATTTCTTTACACTGATCACTGAGGAAGAGCTGAGGATATATACTGGTAAACAAACAGAACCTCTGCTTGCAGAGAGATTACAGTCTAATGAGACATTTAAGAGAAAAAAAAAAAGCAGTAAGTATACAGACGGTGAGACCTGAACAAGCTGTGTCTGGGGGATAGAGTGAGGGAACAAAGGGGAAAGTGGGAGAAAATGAGATGAGAGGATAAGGCAGAGGTTGGGTTGTTTGGGGCCTTATGGACTAGGGAAGGAATTTGGACTTTACTCCAAGTGTTATGGGAAGTCATTGTAGGGTTTTTGAAAGGAGGGTTATGTGATCTGAATTATATATAAAATATATATATATATACACACACAGTTTAAAAAGTTGCTCTAATGTGGAGAAGAAGAAATACAGAGGCAAACATGGCAGCAGTGACACCAGATAGTCTAATATCCAGATGAGAGATGGTGATGGTTTGAACCAAGGTGCCACTGGTGGAGGTGATGCCACAAGATCTGACTGAGAATATTTTTGAAGATAGAGCTGATAGCACTGGCTGATAGAAGGTGTGAGAGAAACCTGGATGATTGACTCCTAGGATTTTGGCCTAAACAGCTTAGTGAATGATAGATTACTCTTTTGCTGAGATGTGTGAACATTGGTGCCAAATTAATTCTAAACCTTTATTTCTAAAATGAGAAATGGTCAGCAGTATCTTAAGTATGTGAATTAAAAAAAATAATCACAGAAGCGTTTTTTTTTAATAGGCGGAGTACGTCCAGCTTGTCACTGAACTGCGAATGACAAGAGCCATTCAGCCTCAGATCAATGCTTTTTTACAGGGCTTTCATATGTTCATTCCACCATCCCTCATACAACTTTTTGATGAATACGAATTGGTAAGGAAAAGCATCAGTTCTTTTGCTGTTACAACACAACACAAAACTCCATTTGATGTAATTTAGAAATAATTTTAGTATACAATAATGAATGGAATAATGTAGAAAATATGGTAAACCATTAAAATGTTCATGTTTAGGGAGTTGTAAGATTTGTGATTGTGCTTCTCTAAAGGTTAATAACTAGGTTAGCAGTTCTTAATGAGAAGTAGAATATAGGTGGTGATTAACAAAAATGGAATGATGAAGGCCAATCTTCCCAAAGGCATTATTTACATTATTTCTGAATTTTTTTATTTGGTAAAGGAAACTTCTTGTACTTCCAAAAGGAAAAATTGATAGAAGAATTTTCTTGTTATATTTATGTCATCTTCTCTAGCTTATTTCATCATATATTTGTTACTAATTTTCCATCTTAAGCCTGTATGGAGTCCACTGTCTTTGCTTGCCTCTAGTTTCATGAATGTTTGTTTTGCTTCTTTAATTTGCCTGCTTTTTACTGTGATCTAATAGTTTCTGTTTTTATATGATTTATGTTTGCATTTTCCCCCATTTCTTTTCCTCTCTTTTATTTTTGGTATTAAATTATTTTCAAACTCTTGAGTTGTCTAATGTCGTAATGAAACCATACAGTGTTTTAAATAGAGTATAGCTGTTTTCTTAGTTTAAGATGTATAATTTGGAATAATAAATTTTTGGTCGATGGAAAAGAATTCATTGGTTTTTTTTCTGTCTCATGAGTTAGTTTCACCCTGGGCCTTACATTTTAAAACATGAATAAATACATTGGTGTATTTTACATATAGCAGTATTTTCAATTTATCACTCACAGTATATCATAATATAGTAGTGGAGAAAATTTAATAAGTAATGTGGAAGGCTGTGGTGACTTAGTTTCACTAAATGTCAGCTTTGAGTTTTTTGTCCCTGTTTTTAGATTTAAGATGAATGGTTTTCTTTAGCATAGGAGCATATAGTTTTTGCATACCCATAAGAGTTACTATTTTTAGCATTCAAAAATGGAGGTGTACTTATGAGTTATTAAATGGAAAATTATATTCTTTTTCTGGACCAGTGTATAAAAAATAGCAACAATACAGATAATTGACAAAACTTTTGCCTCATAATTTGTTGATGCTGATAAGTTTTATGAAACTTCTTATTGAGTTACAGTATACATGAGAAAAGTATAACCTAATCACAACATGCATCATAAATGTATAGCTTGATGAATTTTCATACTGTGTACACCCATGAAACAATGTTTAGAACATCTGATCAGATTAGAAATCCTAATACCCTAGATCCTTGTCATGTTCCCTCCCGGTCACTTTCCCCTCATGGGTATCCATTCTCCTGATTGTAATGATATAGGTTAGGTTACCTGTTTTTGAACTTAATATAAATGGAATAGTCACCTAGAATATGTCTGACTTCTTTAGCACTTCTTCAGTTTGTGAGAATCATTTGTATTGTTGCATGCAGTTGTAATGTGTTCATTTGCATTGCTCTATAGTACTTCATTGTGTCAGTCTACTTTTTTTTTTTTTTTCTGTCCTTTCTACTCTTGGTGAACATTTGTTGGGTACTTTTCAGTTTCAGGCTGTTTAAACTGGTGCTGCTACAAACACTAGTACATGTCTTTAGGAGAACATACATATGCATTCTGTAGATTATATGTCTTGGAGTGGAATTGCTGGGATTTCGGCTATGCATTTATTCCATTAGAGTAGATACTAGCAAGTAGTTTTCCAAAGTAATGTGTCAGTTTACACTCCCACCAACAGGTATCAGAGTTCTGGGTATTCTGTATCCTAGCCAGCTTTTGTTATTTTTCTGTCTTTTTTATTTTTACTATTCTGGTGTAGAGTATTGGTATTTCCTTATGATTTTAATTTTCATTTCCCTGATGATCAGTGAGATTGAGTGTATTTTATATGTTTATTGACCATTTGTATACTCTGTTTTAGAAGTGTTAATTGAAGTAATTTGTTTTTCTACTGCATTCTTTGTTTTTTTTTTAACACTGATTTGTAGAAGTCTTTAGGAGAAGGAAATGGCAACCCACTCCAGTATTCTTCCCTAGAGAATCCCATGGGTAGAGGAGCTTGGTGGGCTGCTGTCCATGGCGTCGCACAGAGTCGGTCACAACTGAAGTGACTTAGCATGCATGCATGCATTGGAGAAGGAAATGGCAACCCACTCTAGTATTCTTGCCTGGAGAATCCCAGGGACAGAGGAGCCTGCTGGGCTGCCGTCTACAGGGTCGCACAGAGTCGGACACGACTGAAGGGACTTGGAAGCAGCAGCAGTAGTAGTCTTTATGTAATACCTTACAGGAGTCTTTGTTAGATATATGTATTGTGAATATCTTCTTTTCTGGTGTCTTACAGTTTTTAGATTTAACACAGTTCAGTTTATTACTTGTTCTATCTTTTTTTGTTTTAAATGAATGGAACTTTTGTGTCCTATTTAAGAAATTGTTTCTTATTCCAAGGTCATGAAAGTATTTTCCTTTGTTTCCTTCTGAATATTTAATTCCTTTGTCTTTCACTTTTGAGTCTGTTACTGATAAGTTTTTAATTGTGGTTCATATATTAGAAGGTAGATCAGGATTCCTAGTCTGTCTTAGACTCCGGCTATACTAAGTGAGCTGATTCAGATGGTGGGATTGATTGTTTGGGAAGAGCACTGTTGTTGGCATGACACTGACTTATGCAGTAATGATTATTATTATTAAACACTTAGTATTTGCCAGGTACTTCATGTGTATTAACGTTTAAAACCTTCACATCAGACCCCTTCACATCATGTGTTATTTTCATTTTATAGATGAGGAAAACTAGGCCAAAGAAGGTATGGGACATGCTCACATTCACAGAGTATGTGTTACAGCCAGACTGTGAACCATGTTCTCTGACCCATAGCCCAGCCTCTCCATCAGTATTGCCTCTCAGTGGTGTGAGTTATAAATGGGACTTGGATTTGGAACCTTTTTTGTGACTTGTGTGTCTTTCATAGGAAAGGGCTCTGCTACACTGGGATAGGAAACTTTTTTTAAAAAGTTGGCTCAAATATCTAAGTTCATTTCATCTAAATTCATGACATAAACATGTTCATCAGAGTTAAAGATACAGATTAGATTCTAGAGTTTTCATGAAAAGAAAGTATCTAGTAGCATTAGTGTCCTTGCAGTCTCAAGTCAAGAGATGATCATCAGGTTCAAAAATGGTGACAACATTGTTGTGAGTACTATATCTATAGTATTATTACAGTTGAAGGGTTCCTCAAATGTCTGAGGGACTGTCCTGCCATACTGTGCTGCTTATGAGTTTATCCATGGTGGTACCAGGGTATTAACACACTGAGCCATGTGAATGCTAGGTAAGCTAACAGCTGTGAACACTTGCATGACTCAGTTTCTGACTGTTTTGGGGATATATATTTTGTACCCAATTCCAAAAGATCAATTATTTTGTCATAATTAAAAAAATAATAAATTGTTGACTTGGACTAAAATCTTTTGCTATATGTATATGTATTGATATTTTTTATTGTATACTTCCAATTTCATCTTCTTTTAGTCAACTTAATAACTTTTCCCTCCAAGTGTTAAATGAGCTAATAAGGATATTTTGTTCCCATCACAAAATCATAACTTTTGATGTTCATGAAATACTTCAGATTCCTTGAGAGAATGTAGTCTCATTTTTATTCACAATTATTAACAAAGAAAGAATACTCAGTATTATTAAAAGCTTATCTTCAGCCTAGAAGGGAAGAGGATTAAACTCATGGATTGTGAGAAATATGTAACAATCATCCATATTCCTTTTTTGGCAGATCTGTATCTAGTGCCAGGGAACAGAATTTCCCTAGATGGTTCAAATAAAGAAACTTTAATGAAGGAACTTACAGAGGCATGGGTAGGTTAAGAATAAACAAGATATGGTTGAGGCAGCCAGAGAATAGCAACAGGAGAAAGCCTTTATCATCCCTAAAATTGAAGACACGTGGAGGAATTATTGTGAGGAACCCTGTGAGAGTCTGAATCACCAGGTGGTAGCTATAGTTGAGGAGGCATAGCTACTGAAAAGATGTACTGGAGGAGGGAAGGAACAGAATATACTCTTACCTTCAGACTCCTGCCTGTTTCCCAGTGATGGAACCCAATCTGAGGCCAACAGGCAAGAGAGCGAGTCTGCAGGGATCAGCCACTTGGGGCACAGAATGTGCAAAGGAAGATGGAAAATGTATTTGGGCGTGGTAAATGGAACCTACCAGAATGCCTTCATCAGTTAAAAGTATTTTATAATACTATGGTCAGTTGGTTCAGTTGCTCAGTTGTGTCCAACTCTTTGTGACCCCATGGACTGCAACACGCTAGGCTTCCTTGTCCATTACCAACTCCTGGAGCTTGCTCAAACTCATGTCCATCAAGTCGGTGATGCCATCCAACCATCTTGTCCTCTGTTGTCCCCTTCTCCTCCTGCCTTCAACCTTTCCCAGCATCAGGGTCTTTTTCTAATGGGTCAGTTCTTCGCATCAGGTGGCTAAAGTATCGACCATAGCCAAATACTTAGTAAGGAGGACTAAAAGACACCCTAGACAGGAATTATTAAATTATTTGGTCTTAAGACCCCTTACAAGAAAAGAGTTTATGTTGGTTATAGTAGTTGATACTGTATTTTAAATTTGAACAGAAATGTGAAATATTTTATCAGCTCATATAAGAATAGCAATTAATTACATATTAACATAAATAAGATTTAGAAAATTAAATCTAAAGAAATTAAATTAATAAATAAAATTATTTATTTTCCAGAATAAAAAATAGTGGGAAAGTATTATTGTTCTATATCTTTCCAAATTTAATGTCTGGCTTCATAGAAGAAACTGGGTTCTCATATCTGTTTCTGCTTATAATCTGTTGTGATATGTTGTTTGACTGAAATATATAGAGAAAATTCAGCCTCAGTTGGAAAAGGGAGAACCTTGCAGGCTCCTTGAATAGATCTCAAACACCCAAGATTTCTCAGACACCACCTTATATGGACCTTTGTTAATCTTTTTCAGAGCACACTCTATACTATATATACCTTATATATTTTTGAGGAGTTGCTGTAGGAGAAGTGACTTTGAACCACATTGTATCTTCTCTGCAATAACAAAATCTGCTGTTCTGGCTTGTCAGTTTTGAGCATAGGATAGTTATTGCCTTACTTTACTGAGTAAACACATCCAACTGTGAGATATGGTCTGATTCAGAGATGTGGACAAGCTTTTTTCATGTTCTGTTTTCACTTGCGGAATACTGTGGCAAAATACTTTTGCCATTCTTAATTTCATTCTTAGTTATTTGATTGATATTTTGTTTGTTTGATGATCTTTCTGAAAAAATGGATACCAAAAGTCATTAGTAGGAAAATTGCGTTTTTTTTCACCTTATGGGAATTTGACTTTAAAGGATTGGAATTATTTCAGAATAGAGTTCTTCTAAGGCCTAAATCTGTTTTGATTTTTAAAAATAACTTTTTATTATAACTTCTTTTTTCTAGTGATTAGAGTTTCTTGATCTTTTCTTTGCTTAACTCAGATTTATTTAGGTCTCTGTTGTTATTTCTATATTGAGAGTATAGTATCTTTATAAAATTTAACAAATTCATAAAATATATATAAACCAAAGAGAATAACGTTCATAAAATTGTTGCACATATAAACTTGTGGTATATCTGTTTCTATATAAACATGAAGGATTATCACTTATGTTTTAATTAAATTGTATTAGTGTAGTGACATCTCCACATGTCACAGTATTTGTGATTATCAGTATCAAGGGTTCTCTACCATGTAGTACTTGTTATTGATAACATGCAGACACTGTCACAGAAATAAATCAGTTTTACATGGGATTAGTTTCTAATTAAGACAAATTTGCTATTTAAATGTAATCTCTTTTTTCCCCCAAAGAAGATTAATGAAATATTTTTCTTCTTTCCCAAAGGAGCTACTGCTTTCTGGCATGCCAGAAATTGATGTGAGTGATTGGATTAAAAATACAGAATACACAAGTGGCTATGAAAGAGAAGATCCAGTTATTCAGGTAAAATCTCTCGAGCTTAGAATGAAGTTAAGTTTTGCCATTTAATCTTGTAAGCTTTTCAGCACTATTGAATGAAAACCTATATTAATTAACAAAGTAAAGTTTTTCCCTAAATTCTTCTCATGGGAATTCCATATGAAAGCTTTGTATGAAACCTTGTTTGATAAATGAGTTTCATAGAATAAGATATGTTTTATGAATATTGCACATTGCTCTGGTACTTAGAAGCCTACAATTGCTCTGAAATGTGAGTTTAGTTTTTTATTGTTGTTTTTAGTGGTTCTGGGAAGTTGTGGAAGATATTACTCCAGAGGAGAGAGTTCTTCTCTTGCAGTTTGTTACTGGCAGGTAAGAAGTGTTTTTATGATAATGTAGAAAGAATTTAATGTATTCCATTTCTAATTGATTAGAGATAAGCAACTCAAAGTGAATTATTACTCTGAATTGTCTGTTTCTCACCTCCTTTTCTATATTTTTAGACATTAAACAAAGGTTTATTTAGGCATTAATGTTAAAATATATAGTAGTACCCAAAATATGTTTATTTAAGGTATAAAAAATTGTTCCTGTCAGAAATGTCAACATATATATTATTTTGTAACTTGGTAGTCTTTTCAATCTGTAAGTCAATAATAGTAGCCAATAGTTGTTGCTGCAACAACACACACACACACAAAATACATATAATACCCATTTATTCAATTTTTGTCAGATTTTAATGTTTTAAGATTTGTGGCCTAAAAACTAATTTGTGATACCATACATTGAAAAGTGTACATTTGGAAACAATTAATCATCAGTGTTAGAAAACTAAATGATTTAAATCTCTCTTAACTTACAGTTCTGAAAGATGTAAAAGAAAGGTGTGATTTTCATCCTTGATAACTTAGAATTTCATCTGTATCCTTCTATTTATCAAAATATAGTTCAGTTGTTTCATTATAAATTTGCATGGTTCTTCTAAGAAAATTGGAACATAGAAAACTAAAAGAAATAAGAAAAACCATCACTTGCTATCAATAACCATTATAAATAATTTGATATATTTATTTTTTACTACCTGTTTTAAAAACATAGTGTGAATGTATATCTATATTACATATATGTAACTTAAAGTCCATTGTTTTATTTTTTTAATTTTATTTATTTGTCTGCACTGCATTTTGGTTTTGGCATGCAGGCTGTTTGATTTTTGTTGTAGCATGTGGGATCTAGTCCGCCAACCAGGAATCAAACCCAGGCCCCCTGATTGAGAGCACAGAGTCTTTGCTGTTGGACCACCAGTGAAGTTCCCACTGTTTTATTTTTAAAGTAGTTTGTAACCATTGTAGAAACTTTGGAAAATGGAGAATATAGATAGGAGAAAATGAAAATCCCATTAAGTAATTACACTGTTTATAGATAACACTATTAATATTTTGCTGTATTTTTTATTTTTTTAAGTATATAGTTAGAAAAATAGTTGGAGTTACAATGAATACCTAATTTTAAAGAATAAATAAAACATGAATTAGTCACAGATTATAGACTAAAAATATGAAACAAAATCTTGTCAGTTTTTTGTTTACATGGCTTCTCACTGCCAAGAAATACCTAGAGATTTCAGTAATTTAATAAAAAGAGTTTAAAATTATTTTTTATATGTAGGAAGGTTAGACTAAAATTTTATAAAATCATCTCTCATCTCAGTCTCTGAATGTAATCTATTTTGGTTATTCTTCCAGAGTTTTTCTGACATATACAAATTTTTATTTTTTAAAAACATTGTTCCTCTTTTATAACTTTTGAGTTTAACAATATATTGTTTAAATGGATTCATTTATAGATCTAATTTTTTAAATGGCTATCTATTCTTAAATCTCTTGACCTCTCAGCCGTGAAGAGATACCTCACGTCCAAGGTAAGAGAAACCCAAGTAAGACGGTAGGTGCTAAGAGAGGGCATCAGATGGCAGACAGACTAAAATCACAATCACAGAAAACTAGCCACTCTGATCACATGGACCACAGCTTTGTCTAACTCAATGTGAGACATGCCATGTGGGGCCACCCAAGATGGGCAGGTCATGGTGAAGAGGTCTGACAGAATGTGGTCCGCTGGAGAAGGGAATGGCAAACTACTTCAATATTCTTGCCTTGAGAACCCCATGAACAGTATGAAAAGGCAAAATGATAGGATACTGAAAGATGAACTCCCCAGGTTGGTAGGTGCCCAATATGCTACTGGAGATCAGTGGAGAAATAACTCCAGAAAGATTGAAGGGATGGAGCCAAAGCAAAAACAACACCCAGCTGTGGATGTGACTGGTGATAGAAGCAAGGTCCAATGCTGTAAAGAGCAATATTGCATAGGAACCTGGAATGTTAGGTCCATGAATCAAGGCAGATTGGAAATGGTCAAACAGGAGATGGTGGACTGGAATGGGTGAATTTAATTCAGATGGCCATTATATCTACTACTGTGGGCAGGAATCCCTAAGAAGAAATGGAGTAGCCATCAAGTCAACAAAGAGTCCGAAATGCAGTACTTGGATGCAGTCTCCGAAATGATAGAATGATCTCTGTTCGTTTCCAAGGCAAACCATTCAGTATCATGGTAATCCAAGTCTATACTTCGATGAGTAACGCTGAAGAAGCTGAAGTTGAACGGTTCTATGAGACCTACAAGACCTTTTAGAACTAACATGGAAAAAAGATGTCCTTTTCATCATAGGGGACTGGAATGCAAAAGTAGGAAGTCAAGAAACACCTGGAGTGACAGGCAGTTTGTCCTTGGAGTACAGAATGAAGCAGGGCAAAGGCAAATAGAGTTTTGCCAAGAGAATGCACTGGTCATAGCAAACACCCTCTTCCAACAACACAAGAGAAGACTCTTCCAACAACACAAGAGAAGACATCACCAGATGGCCAACACCGAAATCAGATTGATTATATTCTTTGCAGCCAAAGATGGAGAAGCTCTATACAGTCAGCAAAAACAAGACCTGGAGCTGACTGTGGCTCTGATCATGAACTCCTTATTGCCAAATTCAGACTTAAATGAAAGAAAGTGGGGAAAACCACTGGACCATTCAGGTATGACCTAAATCAAATCCCTTATGATTATACAGTAGAAGTGAGAAATAGATTTAAGGGACTAGATCTGATAGACAGAGTGCCTGATGAACTATGGATGGAGGTTTGTGACATTGTACAGGAAACAGGGATCAAGACCATCCCCAAGAAAAAGAAATGCAAAAAAGCAAAATGGCTATCTGAGGAGGCCTTACAGATAGCTGTAATAAAAAGAGATGTGAAAAGCAAAGGAGAAAAGGAAAGATATACCCATTTGAATGCAGAGTTCCAAAGAATAGCAAGGAGAGATAAGAAAGTCTTCCTCAGTGATCAGTGCAAAGAAATAGAGGAAAACAATAGAATGGGAAAGAGTAGAGATCTCTTCAAGAAAATTAGAGATACCAGGGGAACATTTCATGCAAAGATGGGCTCGATAAAGGATAGAAATAGTATGGACCTAACAGAAGCAGAAGATATTAAGAAGAGGTTGCAAGAATACACAGGTTCAGTTCAGTTGCTCAGTCGTGTCTGACTCTTTGCGACCCCATGAATCACAGCACGCCAGACCTCCCTGTCCATCACCAACTCCCGGAGTTCACTCAGACTCATGTCCATTGAGTCAGTGATGCCATCCAGCCATCTCATCCTCTGAGAACTATACAAAAAAGAGCTTCACGACGCAGATAATAATGATGGTGTGATCACTCATCTAGAGCCAGACATCCTGGAATGTGAAGTCAGGTGGGCCTTAGGAAGCACCACTACGAACAAAGCTAGTGGAGGTGATGGAATTCCAGTTGAGCAATTCCAAATCCTAAAAGATGATGCTGTGAAAGTGCTGCACTCAATATGCCAGCAAATTTGGAAAACTCAGCAGTGGCCACAGGACTGGAAAAGGTCAGTTTTCATTCCAATCCCAAAGAAAGGCAATGACAAAGAATACTCAAACTACCGCACAATCAACCTAGAAAGCAGAGACATTACTTTGCCAACACAGTTCCGTCTAGTCAAGGCTATGGTTTTTCCAGTAGTCATGTATGGATGTGAGAGTTGGACTGTAAAGAAAGCTGAGCGCCGAAGAATTGATGCTTTTGAACTGTGATGTTGGAGAAGACTCTTGAGAGTCCCTTGGACTGCAAGAAGATCCTACCAGTCCATCCTAAAGGACATAAATCCTGGATATTCATTGGAAGGACTGATGTTATAGCGGAAAGTCCAATACTTTAGCCACCTGATGTAAAGAGCTAACTCATTTGAGAAGACCCTTGATGCTGGGAAATATTGAGGGCAGGAGGAGAAAGGGACAAGAGATTATGAGATGGTTGGATGGAATCACCAACTCAATGGACATGAGTTTGGGTAAACTCCCAGAGCTGGTGATGGTCAGGGAGGCCTGGCTTGATGTGCTTCATGGGGTCACAAAGAGTTGGACAGGACTGAGCGACTAAACTCAACTGAATGGATATTGTCCTTTATTGCTAAATTTTCCTGTTTATGAATAATGCTGAACAAATAAGGAATTTGTATGCTTTTTATACTGGCAGATAAGTTTAATTATTATTTTTTTCAGTTCTTGCCTGGAGAATCCCAGGGACAGTGGATGGGCTGCCATCTGTGGGGTCGCACAGATTTGGACATGACTGAAGCGACTTAGCAGCAGCAGCAGCAGCAGCAGTTTGATTATTTATAAATGTAGGATAAATAGGATAAGCATATAGGGAAAATTCTTAAAAGGGAAAATTTTGCATGCAAATTATATACATTTTTATAACTTTGAGACATTGCTCACTTAAACTTCAGAAAGATACCATTATTGACATCAGTAGGGAATGAGAGGCCCTGTTTCTTTCATTCTGTCAATGTAAGATATAATCATTTTTATTTCCATGGTTTCTTATGTGTTTACTTTGTGTTGGAATAGATTTCCTGTCTTTATTTTTGTACATTATTGTGCTGCTGCTGCTGCTAAGTCACATCAGTCGTGTCCAACTCTGTGTGACCCCATAGACGGCAGCCCACCAGGCTCCTCCGTCCATGGGATTTTCCAGGCAAGAGTACTGCAGTGGGGTGCCATTGCCTTCTCCAGTACATTATTTTACCATCATTTAAAAAATTTTGTTTTTTAATGTCCCTAGATATTACAGATAGGGACATTTATAACTCTGTAGATATTTTTCCCAGGTTATCATTTGCCTTTTAATTTTATTAAGTTAGACATATAGATTTCCATATAGATTATAAATTTAATTTATAAAAATTCTATAATGAAGATTCTAAATTAGGTTTGCAAGTTGATTATTGCTTTCCTATAGTTTTTTTTTTTTAATATATTCTTCCCTACTCCCAAGATTTTGTATACTTATATGTTTTTGTACATTTTGGGGTAACATTTTTGTTTCTGTTTTTACATACCAGTTTTTAAGCCATCTGGACTTTATTTTGGTTTATGTTATAAGCCAGGGCTCTTTAATTTTTTTCTAAGTGGTTTATATTTAAACACAATTTAATAAATTGCTATATTTTCCTTCATGATTTGGTGGGTATGAGCCTTTAAAATGCAGGAAATAATTATTCAAGTTCTTTAGTACTAAAATTGTTAGTTTGCTACTTTTATAGAATAAAAACCAGTTGGATTAGTGATACACAATATGTCTCCTGGTTCTATAGTCATAATTAGCAATGTTGAAAAGAACTGCACGGTTTGCTATTTAACTGATAGAGAAGTATAGTGGCAAATCCATTTAAACTGAGGTGAAGGATTTGGGTAAAGAGTAGAAGCCAAAGAGGCTGAGGGGAAACTACATGGACCTAAGCTTTCCCTTCAAGTTGAAAAGTCCACTTTTCAGCACTTGGTCGAAATGGAGTCCTTGCTTTGAATTTAAACAGAGTAAATCTTAAGTTTTTTTTAAACCATAACTTTCCTTTTACACTAGACCCAGTTATCAATAGGTATAGTGTTTACCCTTCTAGACCAAAACTATGTACTTTGCTTTTTTGCACTTCCTGGAAAATTCTGTTTATCCTTTAGATTGTAAAATGTCTTCCTCCATATCCATTATTAATCTAGAACAATCTTACTAAAGAGTTGTAGGAGACTAGAGTTGTGTTCTAGTTGTAGGAGCAAGAATCTGTATCCTCAGTAACTTTAAAGTATTTTTATGGTGGTGACAGTATTTTGTTTATCTACAAGACAGTCTTAAATTTCTAACTTTTGTTTCATTATCTGTTAGTAATGAATCTCAGACTATATGACTACTTTGTATAAAATAGAAATATGTCATTTTTATTAACTGTAATTTTACATTGTATAATTCAGGTGTCATAATACTCAAGCAAAGACAATTTCATTCATTTTTCTCATATATGCTTAAGCTTGATGAGCCATAATCTTAGCTTAAGACCCACTGGTTATTCAGGTAGGGGGCCCAGTCATTGTTTATAGTTTAAAAGAGGAGTAAGATTTCAGGTATTGTTTGTGAATATCAGTTTACAGAATATTTTCAGTTTAGATATTAAAATTGGAGGCTCAACTAATTTTTCAAAATTTATTTATATGAATTGTGATATTGAAATTCTGTGATATAATTTGTGTAAGAATCTGTGTCAAGACTCATTTTCTCACCTGTCCTGATGAAGTTGTATATTTGTATTTAAAATCTGCCTCTAATATCTTTCATCCCTTTTTATTTTTGGTCACCTTTGTTAATTTTGTAGGCAAAGGTTAATATGCGTAGATAAACTAATCTTGAATTTTATTTCACTTTATAGACATATATGTTCAGGTCTTTAGATATTCTCTTGCCCTAAGTAGGAATTCCTTATATGTTAGGGTTTTGTTAGGAAGATTCAGGCATCCTTTTAGCATTCACTTGAATTTCTAAGGTAAATTTAGGCATTTCATCAATAAAGTTTTTAATAGTAACCAAACTACTTCCTAGGAGAAGGCAATGGCAACCCACTCCAGTGTTCTTGCCTGGAGAATCCCAGGGATGGTGGAGCCTTGTGGGCTGCCGTCTGTGGGATCGCACAGAGTCGGACACGACTGAAGCAACTTAACAACAACAAAACTACTTCCTAGCTAGAAAAGAAAACTGCTAGTTTTAGAGATCTATTTCTATTGGATTGTTTTTTTTCTCTGTGAATATGTGCATATCATCTGTGATATAAATATTAATAGAAAATCTTGGTGCTTTATTCGACAGTTTTTTTAGTGTGTGTGGTAAGACATATATAACATTTAACATTTTAATCATTTTTAAATGTACAGTTCTGTGTACATTCACATTGTCATACAGCCATCACTTCCATTCATCTCCTGAGCTTTTTTATTTTCCTCAGTTGAAATTGCACCCATTAAACACTAACTTTCCATTTCCCATACCCCCAGTCTCTGGCAACCACCATTCTACTTTCTGTCTAAATGAGTTTGATTACTTTAGGTCCGTTGCAGGTAGAATCATATGGTGCCTTTTTGTGACAGGCTTATTTCACTTAGCATAATGTCCTCAAGATTCATCCATAGTATAGCATATGTCAGAACTCTCTTCCTTTTTAAGGATGAATAGTATTCTGTTGTATGTGTTTACCACATTGTACTTATCCTTCCATCCGTGGATGGTTACTTATGTTGCATCCACAATTTGGCTATTGTGAGTAATGCTGTTATGAACATGGCATGTACAAATATCTCTGAGTCTCTACTTTCTGTTCTATTGGACATATACTATAACTCTATGATTAATTTTTTGAGAAACTGTCATAATGTTTTCCATACTTGGCTGCACCATTTTATATTACCTTCAGCAGTTGCATAAGGGTTTCAATTTCTGCATGACCTTTCCAAAACTGTATTTTTTCTGATGCCTTTTTAAAAAAAAATAACTGTCATCTTAATATCTTTGAGGTAGTTATCTCAGTGTAGGTTATTTTTTTAACATTAAAAAAAAATTACGTATTTTGGCTGTGCTGGGTCTTTATTGCTGCACAGGCTTTTCTCTGGTTGCAGGGATCAGGAGTTACTTGCTAGTTGTGGTGTGCAGGCTTCTCATTGCCATGGCCTCTCTTGTTGTGGAGCACGAGGTCTCAGGCATGCAGGCTTCAGCAGTTGTGGTGCCTGTGCTCAGCAATTGTAGGTCACAGGCTCTAGAGGACAGACTCAGTAATTGTAGCACATAGTCTTAGTTTAAGCTCCTCAGCATGTGGGATCTTCCTGGACCAGGGATCGAACCAATTGGAAGGTGGACTCTTTACCATTGAACCACCAGGGAAGCCCTCAGCCCTCACTGTGGTTTTGATTTGCATTTCCCTAATGACTTCCCTAATGCACTTCCCTAATCAAGTGATTTTGATTGAACATCTTTTGAATGCTTATAAGCCATTTGTGTATTTTCTTTGGAAAAATGTCTGTTTGAACCCTGTCCCTATTTTTTAAATTAGATTTTTGTTGTTAAGTTGTAGGAACTCTATATATTGGGTTGGGCAAAAAGTTCATTTGGGTTTTCCCGTAAGATGTTGCAGAAGAAACTGAACATGCGTTTTGGCCAATGCGGTATTTTCTCAATATTGATTCCTTGTCATATTTATGATTTAAAAATATTTTCTCCTATGGCTCACATTTTCATTCAGTTCATGGTATCCTTTGGCACCCAAGTTTTAATCTTATGTCCAATTTATCTATTTTTCTTTTGTTGCCTGTGTTTTTGGTATCCTAGAAATCATTACCAAACCCAGTGTCATAAAGCTTTTCCCCTGGATTTTCTTCTAAGAATTTTATAGGTTTACCTCTTCATTTAGTTCTCTGATTCACTTTGAATTAACTGTATACGGTGTTAGGTAAAGGTCTAACTTCATTTTTTTGTAGTGAATATTCAGTTTTCTCAGCACAGTTTGTTGAAAGGACTGTCCTTTTTCTGTTGAATGTTCTTAACACTCCTGTCAAAAAATCATTTGGCTGTATATTTGAGGGTTTATTTTGAGGTTCTTCATTCTATTTCTATCTGTCTTTATGTCGGTACACACTGTTTTGGTTACTGTAGTTTTGTAGTTTAAATTTCAAAATTAGAAACTGTGAGACTTCTGACTTTGTTCACCTTTCTGTAGTCTCACTATATTCAGTTCAGTTCAGTCACTCAGTCATGTCCGATTCTTTGTGACCCCATAGACTGCAGCACACCAGGCTTCCCTGTGCATCAACAACTCCAGGAGCTTACTGCAACCCATGTCCACAGAGTCGGTGATGCCATTCAACTATCTCATCCACTCTTGTCCCCTTCTCCTCCCTCTTTCCCAGCATCAGGATCTTTTCAAATGAGTCAGCTTTTCACATCAGGTGGCCAAAGTATTGGAGCTTCAGCTCCAGCATCAGTTCTTCCAGTGAATATTCAGGACTGATTTCCTTTAGGATGGACTGGTTGGATCTCCTTGCAGTCCAAGGGACTCTCAAGAGTCTTCTCCAACACCACAGTTCAAAAGCATCAATTCTTCCGTGCTCAGCTTTCTTTATGGTCCAGCTCTCATATCCATACATGACCTGGAAAACCATAGCTTTGACTAGACGGACCTTTGTTGGCCAAGTAATGTCTCTGCTTTTTAATATGCTGTCTAGGTTGGTCAAAACTTTCCTTCCAAGGAGTAAGCCTCTTTTAATTTCATGGCTGCGTGCACCATCTGCACTGATTTTGGAGCCCAAGAAAATAAAGTCTGACACTGTTTCCCCATCTGTTTCCCATGAAGTGATGGGACCAGATGCCATGATCTTAGTTTTCTGAATGTTGAGCTTTAAGCCAACTTTTTCACTTTCCACTTTCACTTTCATCAAGAGGCTCTTTAGTTCTTCTTCACTTTCTGCCATAAGAGTGGTGTCATCTGCATATCTGAGGTTATTGATATTTCTCCTGGCAATCTTGATTCCAGCTTGTGCTTCATCCAGCCCAGCATTTCTCATGATGTACTCTGCATATAAGTTAAAGAAGCAGGGTGATGGTATACAGCCTTGACATACTCCTTTCCTCATTTGGAACCAGTCTGTTCCATGTCCAGTTCTAACTGTTGCTTCTTGACCTGCATACGGGTTTCTCAAGAGGCAGGTCAGGTGGTCTGGTATTCCCATCTCTTTCAGAATTTTCCACAGTTTGTTGTGATCCACACAGTCAAAGGCTTTGGCATAGTCAATAAAGCAGAAGTAGATGTTTTTCTGGAACTCTCTTGCTTTTTCAATGATCCAACGGATGTTGGCAATTTGATCTCTGGTTCCTCTGCCTTTTCTAAAACCAGCTTGAACATATGGAAGTTCATAATTCACATATTGTTGAAGCCTGGCTTGGAGAATTTTGAGCATTACTTTGCTAATGTATGAGATAAGTGTAATTTTGTGGTAGGTTGAGCATTCTTTGGCATTGCCTTTCTTTGGGATTGGAATGAAAACTGAGCTTTTCCAGTCCTGTGGCCACTGCTGAGTTTTCCAAATTTGCTGGCATATTGAGTGCAGCACTTTCACAGCATCATCTTTTAGGATTTGAAACAGTTCAACTGGAATTCCATCACCTCCACTAGTTTTGTCTGTAGTAATGCTTCCTAAGGCCCACTTGATTTCGCATTCCACGACATGCAAGTAAGTGATCACACCATCCTGGTTATCTGGGTCATGAAGATCTTTTTATGTGTAGTTCTCCTGTGTATTCTTGCCACCTCATCTTAATATCTTCTGCTTCTGTTAGGTCCATACCATTTCTGTCCTTTATCGAGCCCATCTTTGCATGAAATGTTCCCTTGGTATCTCTAATTTTCTTGAAGAGATCTCTAGTGTTTCCCAATCTATTGTTTTCCTCTATTTCTTTGCACTGATCACTGAGGAAGGCTTTCTTATCTCTCCTTGCTATTCTTTGGAACTCTGTATTCAAATGCATTTTCATTATGTCAGGTAACATTTAAAAAAATGCATCCAATGTAAATCTCTGGAAAGATAAGTGTAAAGAATTTTCTAGTTTCCCACTGTGTAAAAGAATGCAAAACAAAAACCTTTGAGCCTAGATATTTTTCACAGACAGGGAAATCATTTTGGATTACACATAAAAGCCTCTGTTGCTTGAATTAATCAAGTAAACCATTTATTTATTCAGCAAATATTTAATGAATGTCTGCTAGATATATTCATTTTTATAATTCAAATTATATCTATTTCAAAGATTTTTCTTGCATGGGTACAACTTACTAGATATGAACTCTTAGTTCCAGGGTCCCACATGGTGGATTTGCTAATATCATGGGTGGAAGTGGATTGCAAAACTTCACAATTGCTGCTGTGCCATATACTCCAAATCTTCTACCTACTTCAAGCACATGGTATGTTAAATTGGTTTATTTAAATGCACTGTGAATTTCTGATTAGTTTTAAATGATCAAAGGTCTGACTGCTTATTGCTTCATTGAGAGGAAAATCTCAGCAGTGATCTCTGTTCATTTTGTAATCACTGATAAATAA
Source organism: Bos indicus (assembly GCF_029378745.1). Taxonomy (NCBI): domain Eukaryota; kingdom Metazoa; phylum Chordata; class Mammalia; order Artiodactyla; family Bovidae; genus Bos; species Bos indicus. The sequence continues at coordinate 45,509,520 of NC_091768.1, forward strand.
AGAACTATATAGTAATAGTTTCTTGCCTTCCGCTTTGTAGGTAGGAAAATGTTTGAGTAAACTACCTACTTATATTCTGTGTGTGCATGAGTGCTAAGTTGCTTCAGTTGTGTCTGACTCTTTGCGACCATATGAACTGTAGCCTGCCAGGCTTCTTTGTCCATAGGATTTTCCAGGCAAGAATACTGGAGTCAGTTGGCTTGCTCTCCTCCAGGGGATCTTCCCAACCCAGGGACCAAACCCATGTCTCTTATGTCGCCTGCATTGGCAGGTGGGTTCTTTACCACTCGCGTGACCTGGGAAGCCCTACCTATACTCTAATTGAATACATATAATTCAAATATCACTAAAGTTACACTGTCATAAGTATCACTGAGTTACACTATCATTTCAAACTTAATTGCCCTATTGCTTATTTATTTTAGACTGGAGGGAACTTATTTTGGTCTGGTAATTTGCATACTAAAGGAAACTGCAGTGCAGCAGGGTTTGGTGTTTTTTTTTTTCCTTTTTAAATACTACTTCAGGGTTTTCCAATTTGAATGCAAATTTGAGAGGGTGGTTTTATGTTAATTTTGAGTAGTGTTTTCACTTCTAGACAAAACAATAAAATATTTCAGAGCTTTCCTATTTAATAGTGGTATATTTTTCTTTTAAAGCATCAACATGCTCAAGTTACCTGAATACCCAAGCAAAGAAATACTCAAGGACAGGCTTCTTGTGGCACTACATTGTGGCAGCTATGGTTACACAATGGCATAATGAAGTCTGGAAAATTCTTCTGACTGCTGATGAGCAATTCAGAGTGGCAGAAGTAATTTAGGAAACTGTCAACAGAAAAGCAGCCCAAATGCAGCCCATAGGCGGGGCTGATGTTTAAAATTCATAAAGGATCAGGTTTTCTTTTTTTCTCTCTCACTTTCCCTTTTATATTTTCTCAGTTTGTGATACAATTAGAAAATATAAAATCACAGTAGTCTTCATTTCAAAAATGGTAATTGAAAATAATAGAAACTGTCCTTTTTCACATTTCTTTAATCTTATCCAAGAGTGTGTTAAGGCAGCATCCTATTCTACATTCCACATCTCCTATGTAACTATGTTAAAAAGGTGTTGTCACTTTATTTTTCTATATAATAAATTGTATTAGGATATCCAGCCTGGTATGTCCTATTGCATGTAAAGTCCGTTTATATTTTGGAAAACTACTGTATAGAATGGGTTAATTTACATTGTATATAAAGCCACAAATATGTATTTTCCCATATTGAATCTATATTGCAATGATGTTTTTTAGCTTTTCAGTATTTTAATATGTAAAGTTTAGACTGATGTGATAATAAACAGCTGATGATATGACATCTGATTTATATATTAAAGCTTTTTCTGTATTGTATGAATTATTGTCTCAAAGTTATTCTTATGTTTTGTTTTAATTATATTTAGATAAAATTAAAATATGATATTTTACCATGTTTCTTTTCATTACTGTGGTTTTATCTGTGAACTCTAATGTCACATTTGAAAACATAATCCAGTGTGCAGATTACAATTTAAGTATGTAATTCTTCCTTAAATTTGCTTTTTATGATTAAAATGTTGAATTCAAGTGATATATACCTAATATAGAGCATTGGATTTTTAAATTTTAGGTTGGGCTAATCAGTTTTCTTTTGAAAAGACACATTTGAATAGTTACAGCATACCTTTTAGCGGGGAAGCAGGCACACTCCGACATTCAAAAATATTAATGGAGGAATTTGTAGTGTTTGGGGGCAGGAGGAGAAGGAGACAACAGAGGATGAGATGGCTGGATGGCATCACTGACTCGATGGACGTGAGTTTGAGTGGACTCTGGGAGTTGGTGATGGACAGGAGGCCTGGCGTGCTGCGATTCATGGGGTTGCAAAGAGTCAGACACAACTGAGCGACTGAACTGAACTGAACTGATGGCCTTGCCTCTGGAAACTAAAAATAGACTATCCGGTGGCATCATTATTGGTAAAATGACTCTTATATGCATATTTTCTCATATATATGCAAATACAGCAGCTACTGTAGTTGTCAGTGACAAATATAGACAATGTATATATCAATATAGACAAAATGTATATACGTGTATATAGGCTTATATGTTGAAAGCTTTGCTTTGCTAAGTTATAAAACTTCTTTAATATGTGTTTTTGGTCCTTTTCCATTACTGTTGGTTTTTTTAATGTTAAGAAAACATCTTTCAACAGATTACATTAGAAACAAGGCAATTTCTTAAAATTACTAGTAGCTCTAAAATTAGGATTCAGATGCTTTTAATGAAGCTAGTAGTTTTTAAAACGTTGGGTTTTGAAAATTTTGTACAAGAGGTCATTGCCTTCTAACTTCAAATAGGTTATTTAATATTATGTTGCTTACAATTTTAGTATTTATAAGCATTTATTTCTGTTTTTTATAGTCATACATTGGCTTTGTCAGGCTGGTCCTTTTTCAGGTATTTATGGAGAGGAGATAATAGAACATTTAAAATCTCATGGTTTTATATCCATGAATTTGAATATTTTTATCTAGAGCTAGCAATTTTATGGTTTGTTCTTTAACATTATCTTTAGTTTCTAAACTTTAAGAATTTAGTTAATACAAAAAGATTTTGTATGGATTAAAATTCCTATTTAAACTAGAGGCAGCAGGTCTCTATTCTGTTCCCACAGTTTCTTCTGTAAGTAGATGAATATGTTGAATGCAAGTATAAAAAAGTGATTAGAGATTTTCTTCCCCTTTGGGTAAAAGATTACACTAATAGGAAAATAACTCTTACAACATGTGGGAGTTTCATATGAGGAAGAAAACAGAGAAATACAGCATTTTACAGAAATGAAGCTAGAAGGCAAAGGAGCATATTGTAGGAAACTGACTAATGAAAATATCTGGGTAAGAGTAATATTATTGATATTATCATCATTATATCTATAATATTAACTTGAAATAAGTCTAATTAAAGTTATTTGAGAGGATAGTGACCACATAGTTAATAAAAACCATCTTCTAATTCATCTAAAAACAAAAGGTAATATAATCTCATGAAATCTCTGCTAAGCACAGCCAGTTGTGGTGATGTCTTTGTTGGCTTTGGTGGCAGAATGATAGCTTTAAACATAGGTTATGTGTTAGAGGCTCACAGATAATTCCCACTCACACATGTGTTTTGTTTGTCATGCCAGTTCTAAATGTTGAATAAGTTGTCAACATTTTAAAAAATCAGGAGATTTCACTTAGAAGTCCGTATTTTTGACTTTTGAGAAATCAGATAATTTAACGTTGGGCAGACATTCCCTAGAAGGCATTATTAGTAGTCTGGAATTGAGTAAAAGTCACTTCTTGGAATGCTGAACATGGTCTCCAGTTTGCCATTTTCTTACCCCAACCTGCTTCACTATTTTCCTGGACATTGATGGCATTGGAGTTTGCTTTAAAAAAAAAAAAATTGTGTTGATTAGAAATGTTCTCTTGGAGTATAAAATGAAACAAATTCTTTGGAAGGCAATTTGGCAGTATCAGACTTTTAAAATGTACACAAGTCTTTGACTCAACAGTTCTACATCTAAGACTTAATCTGTGGATATACTTATACACATATATAACATATTTGTACAAGAATGTTCACTGAAGACTTGTTCATTATAGAGAAAAATGGAAATAAATATCAGTAAGGGGTTGCTAATTGTGTTATATCTATACCAATAGAATATTAATTCACATTTACAAAGAATGAAATGGATGTGTACATCTGATACGTAAATGTTTCTTAAGTTCATTAAATGAAATAAGATGTATCAAAGTGCTGTTAATATTAGTGTGTAAATACCATATATATATAGGGTTATAGGCAAGAAAAGTTTCTGGGCCAGAGACATGCTATATCTGGGAAAGGATAAGATGGGATGAAGACTTTTTCACTATATAAAGTTTTTATCCTGTTTGTCTAAATCACAGTTCAGTTCAGCTGCTCAGTTGTGTCTGACTCTGCGACCCCATGGACTACAGCACACCAGGCCTCCCTGTCCATCACCAACTCCTGGAGCTTACTCAACTCATGTTCATAGAGTCGATGATGCCATCCAACCATCTCATCCTCTGTTGCCCACTTTTCCTCCTGCCTTCAATCTTTCCCAGCATCAGGGTCTTTTCAAATGAGTCAGTTCTTTGCATCAGGTGGCCAAAGTGTTGGAGTTTCAGCTTCAGCATTAGTCCTTCCAATGAATATTCAGGACTGATTTCCTTTAAGATGGACTGGTTGGATCTTGCAGTCCAAGGGACTCTCAAGAGACTTCTCCAACACCACAGTTCAAAAGCCTCAATTCTTTGGCACTCAGCTTGCTTTATAGTCCAACTCTCACATCCATACATGACTACTGGAAAAACCATAGCTTTGACTAGATGGACCTTTGTTGGTAAAATAATGTCTCTGCTTTTTAATATGCTGTCTAGGTTGGTCATAGCTTTTCTTCCAGGGAGCAAGCATCTAAATCACAAGCCTGTGTTATTTTCTATATGATATATGTATTACATGTTCAGTATCCTAAATCAAGAGAAATCTCAGTAGTAGGTTTTATTGAATTTATAAAATGCCACAGCAATAGTGATAAATACTATTTTAATAATCACAAAACATTTTATAAAAGATTATCCTAATTAAATTATTTTCCTAACGAAGTCTAAGAAAGGAATGCCTCCTTGCCCACAAAGCTCTGTTTCCATGTTGCCTGATAAACAGCCCTGTTTATAGCTCTCTTAAATTCTATTAATTAAAAATGTATTTGAATTTACACCTCCCCATCCCAATTTTTGTTTTTTTTTAAATAACAGAAGTGGTACTTATTTATTATGGTAAAATATAGAAAGTATGGATTATTGTAGACTAGAAAAAGCACTAAATTATACTGCCCAATAATTTGTATTTTCTTCTAATCTTTCTCATGCATTTTTCCCATAGTTGAGTTCATAAAGGACATAGCATTTAGTATCTTTTTTATTTATTCATCATTTATATTAAGCTTTTCCTATGTTATTGCAGCTTATTTGTAAACTTTTTAAAAATGATGGCACAATGTTCTGTCATATAGATGTTTCATAATTTACTTGACCAGATCTGTAAAAAAATTAACACTTACATTTCTAATATTTTTTGCTTTTATAAATAAATAATAGGTGGCTTCCAGGAGTAAGTTACATTTTCTGGGTTATTTGTTGAAACGTTTAAGTAGAAATGTTCGTCACTTGCTCCATAGTTGTGGAATTACTGTTGGAAGGCTCAGGAACGGGCTGTTGGAACAGAGAACCCTTAAGTAGGATGATAGGATTGTCCCAAAAGCACAATTAGGGCTGTGTACCCTCCCAGAGTGTGAAAGGGTTAGAAAGAGCTAGAAGGCTGTGACAAAGGTAAATTAGTTTTAATAATTGCTTCCTTCCAGTCTTCTCCCCAAGAATAGGGAAGGAAATTCATCTTGTATGTGACACAAAACCCAGTCTCAGGATCTGGAACTTAAGTATTTAATGTTATATAGTTCAGCTACATCAAGGGTCACTTACGTGCTTATGTGTTAAACTAGAAACCTAGCTTCCATTTATAAGACTTCCCAGACATGGACTCACGGTTTTTTTGGAGTGCAACCCTTTTGTCAATTGGAGAATGTGTCATAGCTGTCTTTGTGAGTGGGCATTTAGCTAATATCAAAATTTTGGTTATTTTCACCACAAAATTTAGGCATATCTGTCACTGCAGATGGTGACTGCAGCCATGAAATTAAAAGATGCTTACTCCTTGGAAGGAAAGTTATGACCAACCTAGATAGAATATTCAGAAGCAGAGACATTACTTTGCCAACAAAGGTTTGTCTAGTCAAGGCTATGGTTTTTCCTGTGGTCATGTATGGATGTGAGAGTTGGACTGTGAAGAAGGCTGAGTGCTGAAGAATTGATGCTTTTGAACTGTGGTGTTGGAGAAGACTCTTGAGAGTCCCTTGGACTGCAAGGAGATCCAACCAGTCCATTCTGAAAGAGATCAGCCCTGGGATTTCTTTGGAAGGAATGATGCTAAAGCTGAAACTCCAGTACTCTGGCCACCTCATATGAAGAGTTGACTCATTGGAAAAGACTGTGATGCTGGGAGGGATTAGGGGCAGGAGGAGAAGGGGACGACAGAGGATGAGATGGCTGGATGGCATCACTGACTCAATGGACGTGAGTCTGAGTGAACTCCGGGAGTTGGTGATGGACAGGGAGGCCTGGCGTGCTGCGATTCATGGGGTCGCGAAGAGTCGGACACGACTGAGCGACTGAACTGAACTGAACTGATGTGTACTTATAGTCACAATTGCTTTTTCTGTGAAACATGCTCTGTTTCCTATATACTTCCACACTTGTTAGGCAACAAAACATACTTTTAAGGTTAACACTAGTAACATAAATCCCAACTTTGTGGTTTGATTTAAGATAGTTTAATGTGGACAAGATTTCTGTTAGAATGTCTATTGTGAAATTCTTAGGTCTTGGATTGTGGTTACCTGACTATTTGGTGTAAATTGACATAAATTTGTTTATTTAATTTATAACCAGTCCTTTCATTTTGGAGAAGGCAATGGCACCCCACTCCAGTGCTCTTGCCTGGAAAATCCTATGGATGGAGGAGCCTGGAAGGCTGCAGTCCATGGGGTCGCTAAGAGTCGGACACAACTGAGCGACTTCACTTTCACTTTTCATTTTCATGCATTGGAGAAGGAAATGGCAACCCACTCCAGTGTTCTTGCCTGGAGAATCCCAGGGACGGGGGAGCCTGGTGGGCTGCCATCTATGGGGTCGCACAGAGTCAGACACGACTGAAGAGACTCAGCAGCAGCAGCAGTCCTTTCATTTTACAGATGAGAAAATTAGAGACTGGAGAGGTGATGACTTCCTTAAGCCTTCATGGCTACTTAATCAAGCTAGAATTTAGAACTTAGATTTTCTGATTTTTAGTCCAGTAGGTTTTCTTTTACTCCATGCTGTCTCTTTATGTCATAACTGCATTATAAAAAGACTCTTAGAAAAACACCTGCAGCCTACCAATAGTCATGTAAGACAAGCCTGTTGGGAAACTATAACTTAATAAGCTGATAGTTAAGAGTGATTAATTGGACTGTATTTCTTCTCTCCTACTGTGCCACAATAAGCGAGGGTGGATATTTTACCATCTCAAGATGAAAAAGAACAGATGTATTGTCAGATCGTAGATCATGGGTAGTCATTAACTTTTATTATCTTTATAAAAGTGTTCAATTTCAAGCATACTTGGTGCTTGGAAAGACATTGTGCATCTAATGTTGCAAAACCATTAAAACCATAAACTGAGAATATAATGACTATAATGGTATATTTGTGTGAGTGAATCGAGTCTAGCTGAGTGAAATGGAGGGGAAGAAGTCCTAGGTGGGTGCTGGTTATATGGTTAGTGGAGAAAACTTTTCAAAACAATTCAACAAATTCCCTTAAATGCCTTCTATGTATTCAGCACTGGTTTAGGGACAGTGACCAGGTCACTCCCCTCAAAGAAAATAAAATGAAGTTGGGTAGATAGATGGAAGGCCTACTTGGCGAGGGGTTTTAAAACTGTGGCATGTGGCATATGATAAGGGTAAAAACCAGTTACAGAAAGTATTAGTGAGGAGAAGAGATTCATATAGACTTGAGTGTCCAAGACAGCTTTAAGCATCTGGTCTAATTGAATTGTCAAATTGCCCTCTAGATTTGGAGGCAAATGATTAGCCTGTTGATTGAGCAAATAGGTGAAAATGTTAAACATGATAAACTTAGAGTGAAATAAAACTAATGTGTGCTAGTCAGTGAGTTTTTCTAAAGTTTTTCATTATTGTATTGGCTTGCTCAGTTCTGTGTTCTGATTATTCATTGAGAATTCTGATCTGGTGGCTTCATGATTTGAAGGCTATTGTGTCTGGCTGTCTATGTTTTTCTGAGAAGAGTGGCAATATCTAACTTTTTGAAAAGCTTATTGTAAAAGTGGGAAAGAGTTCTTAAAGTGGTGTATTTGGCTGTATATGTATTGGCTGTATATGTATATGTATTGGCTGTATATGGCCATATTTGGCTGTATTGGTGTATATGGCTATACAGTATTCAAGTAAAATTAATATTGTCATTCAAATTCCAAATTTCTAAAACAGTATGGAGGTTCCTCAGAAAATTAAACATAGAGTTACCATATGATCCACCAGTTCCAGTTCTGAATAGTTATCTGAAGGAAATGAAAATACTTGAAATCTGCACCTCCATGTTCTTCTGCAGCATTATTTACAGTAGCCATGATATGGTTGCATAAGTGTCCATAGATGGATAAATAGACAAATAGAATAAATAGGATAATAATAAAAAATATAATAAAAAATAATAAAAAAATAAAAATAAATAGGATAAATAGATAAATAGAAAATGTGGTACATGTATGAGTGGAATATTCTTCAGCCATAAAAAGGAAATCTTGCCATTTGTGACAACATGGATGGACCTTGAGGGTGCTGTGCTAAGTGAAATAAGTCAGAAAGATGAACATCATATGATCTCAATTATGTGTGGAATCTTGAGAAACAAAAAGAACAAGTTCTCAGAACAGATTGGTGGTTGCAAGAGGTAGGAGGGTAGAGGGTGGATGAAATGGGTGAAAAGAGTCAAGAAGTATAAACCTAAAGTAAATAAATTATGGAAATGTAAACCATTACATTTATCACATTTAAGTATTATTAAGTATTACATTAATCACAACTTGGTGATTACAGTTCATAATGACTGCATATTTGAAAGTTGCTAAAAGAATCTTTAGAAAAGTTTTTGTAGTTATGTTACAAAAATATGACAGATGTTAACTAGACTTACTGTGGTGATCATTTTGCAATATATACAAATATTGAATCGATATGTTTTACATCTGAGACTAATATGTCAATTACATCTCAGTTTTTAAAAAGATAGCTATGGACTAGAAAAATGGGAATTAATAAACAACATGAAACAAACAGTTAATTATAAAATTTCATATCTTGCTTTAAAAAAAAAAAGTTGAAAATATAGGGAACATGTGGCTTGAAAGTAATGAGGGGGGAACTACCCTGAGAGTTTTCGGTGACTACTAGCTAGCTTCATAGAAGCCAATACTGTAACATGAATGAATGAATACATAGTAAGGTATTAATGCATTGCTGCTACTGCTGCTAAGTCTCTTCTTAGAGACATAGCTGCTACTGCTGCTAAGTCTGACTCTGTGAGACCCCATAGACGGCAGCCTACCAGGCTCCCCCATCCCTGGGATTCTCCAGGCAAGAACACTGGAGTAGGTTGCCATTTCCTTCTCCAATGCAGGAAAGTGAAAAGTGAAAGTGAAGTCGCTCAGTCGTGTCGGACTGTTAGCGACCCCATAGACTGCAGCCTGCCAGGCTCCTCCACCCATGGGATTTTCCAGGCAAGAGTACTGGAGTGGGGTGCCACTGCCTTCTCCAATCAGTGCATTAATAACCATATTTATTTCTTGCCAAAGAGAGGTAGTAGGTATATTGTTTTCTTTTCAGGCCATATATGGAGTGTATGTCCAGGGTTTCTCAACCTTGATACTACTGATATTTTGTATACTTCTTGTTGTAGGGGGCTGTCTTGTGCACTGTAGGATGTTAAGCAGCATTCCCGGCCTCTACCTGTGGGCTTCCCTGATGGCTCAGTGGTAAAGAATCTGCCTGCAATGCGGGAGACACCCTGGAGAAGGAAATAGCAACCCACTCCAGTATTCTTTCCTGGAAAATCCTATGGACAGAGGAGCCTGGCAGGCTACAGTCCATGGGGTGGCAAAAGAGTCAGACATGATATAGCAACTAAACAAAACTGGCCTCTACCCACTTTGTTGTGGTTTAGTCGCTCAGTTGTGTCTGACTCTTTGCAATGCCTTGGACTCAGCATGCCAGGTTTCCCTGTCTCTCATCATCTCCAGGAGTTTGCTCAAACTCATGTCCATTGAGTTGGTGATGCCATCCAACCATCTCTTCCTCTGTTGTCCCCTTCTCCTCCTGCCTTCAGTCTTTCCCAGCATCAGGGTCTTTTCCAGTGAGTCAACTCTTTGCATCAGATGGTCAAAGTATTGGAGCTTCAGCTTCAGCATCAGTCCTTCCCATGAATATTCAGGGTTGATTTCCTTTAGGACAGATCATACATTAGGTATGATGTCCTTGTAGTCCAGGGGACTCTCAAGAGTCTTCTCCAACACCACAGTTTGAAAGCATCAATTCTTTTTTATTTCTTTCGCTCAGCTTTCTTTATGGTCCAATTCTCACATCCACACATGACTACTGGAAAAACCATAGCTTTGACTATACAGACCTTTGTTGGCAAACTAATGTCTCTGGCTTTTTAATATGCTGTCTAGGTTTGTCACAGCTTTTCTTCCAAGGAACAAGCATCTCTACCCACTAGATGTCAGTAGTATCTGTCCCTGGGTCATGACATTCAAAAATGCCTGCAGATGTTGCCAATTGTCCTGTGAGAGGCAAAACTGCCTCTAGTTGAGAACCACTGAGCTGGAGATGCCTCTGCAGACAGCTACTTTCACTTTCAAGGGGCACTTGGATGTGGTGACATCTGACTCTAAGGTTGGCTCCTTTAGGGTGGGACTGCTTTGATTCTGCTAGGCATCTGGGTGCACCATCAACCCAGGATCATTCTAAACCCTAGTCCTACCTTGACGTTTCTTTGATATCATTCCAGTGGTGTGAATTTGGACTAGAAACCCAAATGAAGGTCTGTTTTGTGGTTCCAAATTCTCAGGAAAGACTTTTTCCTTTGCTACTAGCACTGCTGCTACTGCTAAGTCGCTTCAGTCGTGTCCGACTCTGTGCAACCCCATAGACGGCAGCCCACCAGTCTCCACTGTCCCTGGGATTCTCCTGGCAAGAACACTGCAGTGGGTTGCCATTTCCTTCTCCAATGCATGAAAGTGAAAAGTGAAAGTGAAGTCGCTCAGTCGTGTCCGACTCTTCGCGACCCCATGGACTGCAGCCTACCAGGCTCCTCTGTCCATGGGATTTTCCAGGGAAGAGCTACTAGCACTAGGGAATGAGAAATTATAAATAGGTTTTCTTATCTGTGATGGAGGAGGCAGTGGATCTGTGGGTCACTGAAGTCTCCTATTAGCCTTCCCACCTTGGTCAGACCCTGGACTTTGACTTATGTCTCCATCTTCACAACCCTATGAAATCAAAAGCAAGGTCCTCACGATCAGTGAACATCATGAGTGAAGACTGACTTCATGGTTCAGCTTGCCTCTCTAGGCCCACATTTTCTTTTGAATTTAGGCACCTCAGTGTTCTTTACTTTCCTGCCAGCTTGTTAGCGTGTTAAAATTTTTTTTTATTTGAGTTTATGTATCAATTTTGGGTGTTTTTCAGTGAGATGGTTAGTTGGACTGCCCATCTATGCTGTACTATGACCTGACATGAAAATATTTATTATTGATTTTAGTAAGAAAAATTAATGAAATTTCTCAGAATTCAGGAAGTCTTCCCTAATTCATCATTACGCCACACAGTAACCAGAGCACCAGTGAGAGAATCAGTTTGCTTAGGCTGGAATCTTATTTTTAATATTTGCTAGCTGTGTGGTCACAGGTAAGTTAATCAACCCCTTGTTGCCTCAGTCATCTCATCAGAAGAACAGTACCTACTTAATGTAGCTATGATGAGAATTTAATAACTAACATAAGGCATTTAGAATAATGGAAAATATTAAGTGTTTGATATACATTAGTTATTTTTGGCCCTGCTGCATGGCTTGCAGGATCTCAGTTCCTCAATTAAGGATTGAACCTGGGCCCTGGTGGTGGAAGTGCTGAGCCTAAATCACTAGGCCACAAGGGAGCTCCCTACCTCTTACTATGACCATTCTTTCATATACCTTCTAGCCAATCTACTCTCATTGCCCTTTAAAGTACATGTCAATACTTTTCTTAAAGCTCTCTTCCAACTGTTAATAAGTGGAAGTCATTCTCAAAGAACACTTGTCCCATCACTTAGGGAGAATTTGAGAATTTTCAGCACTGCCCTCTACGAAACCCCATACATTTACTGCTGCCTCCACATTTGTTCTCTGTTTCCTTCTCTAAAGTGTGGAAGGGTTCTCTGTAGGGAGCAGAGGGACTCGGACAGTGCCACCCTACTCAGGAATAGGACCCTCAACACTGCTATTCCCCCTTAACCCAGCTGGTCTAGACTGACACTAGAACCAAAGCTCCAGTAACAAGATTTCCAGCATTGGGAAGACCTCAGAACTCAAGGTCATCAGATCTAGGTTTGAGTTTCAGCCCTGGGAGTTTACTAATGATGTAAATGATGCTGCCATCTCTGCCGACCTCTCAGCGCTGTGATAATTAAACAAGAAAAAGTACTTAAAGATCTTGATAACTGTAAAGCCCTAAATTGGTATGAGCATTATTAAGAGTTTGGGAACCCTTGTTTAAAACATAGGGAGTCATTAAAAGCACCAATGCAAACATCTTGAGGAATGGAGCACACGGTTGATAGGTGCTTGTGAGGAGAGTGGGTTATATGACATGAAGCCTGGTGGATGTTATATCATTAAGCATGAATTGACATCACCACACACAGGAGTGTACTCTTCCACCAGACCCAAAGCAGTGATCATTAACCTGTGCACAAGAAGCTAGAGTTTGTGTGTCAACACAGAGTTCTGCTGTATGTGCTTATTCCTCTAAGTACTTGTGACATACTATGTCAAGGGTTCAGCAGCTGAGTTTCACATAGGGCAGTGTGATTCATCGGGATTATTAGGATCCTCCAGGAATAACTTCCCTGAGTTGATTGCCTTTGACAGATCAGTTTGCTTAGATTAAAAAGCAATTGCTGCTGTCTAGTCAAATTTAAACACTTTGGCTAGAAGTAGCTGAACTCTAACTGTGTCCAGTCTATAGAAACACCTTGATGTGAAAATTGCATCCACTGTAGTGAAGAGAAAACTGAGTTAGCAAATACTCTGGGGTCTGGTTTTGTAATAATGTGAAGGAGTGTAAATGCCAAACAAAAGTGACCCTAGGCATATGCAAGGGAGGGAAGGGTACATTGCTTTTAATAGCAACTTTATCCGTGCCCAATGTACTGTGAAGGTGGTGATAGATGTGTGAGGTACTACTCTGATCACATTTGCACAACACTGACCACTGTTAGAACTGGAGGAGGAAGGACTCACGTTCTGGCTGAACAATGGAAAGTATTTTGAGATATACACAGGTGTCTCACAATTCCCCCTTTCTGAACATACCCCAGAATTTAATAGAAGAAACAATACTATCAAGAAGAAGAAACAGTAGTATGCTAAGATTTACATCATCTTTTAAAAAGTGAGTGGAATATCTGACTTGTGAAATTTAAGCCTGATGTCTGAAATTACATCCCCAGCCTGCCTTAGCTGTAGATAAAAAAAGGGGTTGAGATGACATTAAGCTGACATCCACTCTATCTCTGGTGAATCAGCAAAACAGTCCTGAAACAAGTGTGAGTAAGAGGAAAGTTTCATACACACCATCCCTTTTATCACAGCTCTCTTTTATATTTGGGCTCCTTGATCTCTTTGAATATGGAAGGTGATGGAGAGGAGGAGGAGATGAGAAACCTGGCTTGATGGGCTCCTGTCTACTCTCTCAGCAGTTGAAGTCCCCTGAGAGTATAATCCTCACTTGGACCTAGGCTACAGAAAGCCTTGGTTATACAGTTTTAATTTTAGTGCATTTGTAGTGCATTTTTGTCAACAAATAGCATCATTACCATGTTCATCTATTAGTATCTTTTGTCGACTTGCGTGACCATCATGATGACCTGAGTTTAGATCATTTTCATCATCCCAAAGAAACTCAAGTATCAGGAATCAATGACTCCACCTGCATGGAGGATAGCAAAGATCATCACATTGCCAGTCACCAGGAAGATAAATCTAAACACTCTGCCCACTGCATCTTGGTATCCCAGTTACCAAGGGAAATACAACACAGTCGAGTACTGGATGGAGCAACAATGTCACTCACACAGAGAAGAGAGGGAGCAAAATGAGCTCTAACTGGTCACTTCTGGCTAGTGCTTCCCCAGCAGAACCTGACACCCCGTAATCGGCCTATACACAGCCATCTCCAGCCACATCAGAATCTCAATCCCTCCCCTGTGGGGTCTGAAATACTTAAAACTGGGGGTGCACTGAGTAGAACAAAGGACATTCACTGATTCTGGGGAGGAGGGGCCACGTGTTGGACGACAAGGACCAAGTAGCAGAGCAGTTCTGGACACACTGGTCCACCTGCAACAGCGGCAGCCCCAGCCCTGCGCGTCCAGTCAGTCTGCCACCTGGACTCCTCCAGCTCCGGATACGCAGGCGCCCTGCAGGGAGGAGCCCCAGGAGGCCTAGTAAGTCCTGGTGTTAGCGTGGGGCCGCGGAAAGCCCAGGGGTGGGCGACCCTCTCCTCACTGCTACTGCTGGTGCCGCAGGGCTGTAGCAGGTGCTCGGGGGGCTGCTCAGCAGCTCCTTTGCCCCTGGTCCTCTGCGTGCTGTGCTCGGGGCATCAACGGGCGTCCAAGGGGCCGTGAGCTTCATTCCTTCACAACCGGCCAGGTGCACCTCTTACCCTGAGGGGCTCCCACGAGAGGGCGCTGCGCAGCTCCACAGCCGGCGGTCACGTGCAGGTGGGCGGCCAGTCTGCCAGCGTTGGCCCCGCACCCCAGCTGCTTGCCTAGTGCTCGGCACTCGCTGCGTCGTCAGGTGCCAGTGGCCCGCCACCTTGTGCTCTGGTACCGTCGCCGCCTCCACCTCCTGGCTCTGGCCAGCTCCTCACCTTATGGGCCATGGCTACCCATGCCTGGTAGTCCCTCTGGAGGGTGCTCTGTGCCCATGGCCTGGGCTTCTCGGCTTGGGCTTTCTCCTCTGGACTCGAAAAGGAAGCAGGTCCAGGAGTGGATGACTGTGGCATGTTCCAGTCAGAGCCACCACTGCTATCTCTGTGGCAGGGAGGAGCCCCCCAGACTGTTGGGCCCTGGATCCCGCACTCTCAGTCCCTGGAGGGGGCCACGGCCAGCCTGGCCCTGCTTGGCACAGGTGTGCTCCATCATGGGCAAGTTCCGGAACTGGAAGGTGTAGGCCACGATGAATACGGGTGTCATGTAGGCTCCTCCAGCTCCCAGAACGCTTTGAGCAGCTTTCACCACAGGTGTGTAGTAGATCTGGAAGAGCGAGAGGCAGAGCCTTGCTGTGACTTTCTGTGACCAAATGGCTGCGAGCCGCTCCCCCTAGGCTCTGGAGAATCATCTATGACTTTGTAGGCTCTCTGTCTGCTGCGATGACCTCAGACGCTGCATTGACAGCCTTCACCTTCTTCAGCAGCTGTTCTTGGACTAAACCAGCACAGCAGGAGTTAGAAGGTCAGAGTGTGCAGCCTTGGTGCCTAGGTCCAGGCAGCAGCAGTGGGTGAGCTCCAGCCCCGCCCTAGTTGCACAGGCTGAGGGGCTGAGGGGCAGGGGAGGTGGGACGGAGGGTGGGGCAGGTACATGGCCCAGTAGCACAAGCCCGTAAAGCAGGCTGAAGGGGAAGCAGAATACGGCCAGTTGATAGGAACTGCAGCCCTATCTGGATGCGGCAGGCCCAGAGCAGCAGCGCAAAGGTCACCCAGCCCTGGTGGGTGATGCTCCACACCATCATGGCGATAAGGGCACACGTATGCCGCATGAGCTGACTCCGGTGGTGCAGTGGAGGTGTCTCTCTAGGTTCAGCCAGCCTGGGGCTGCTGGATGGGATGTGGCCAGACTGGTCATGCACAGTGCAGTGCGGTCCTCTGTATCAGGTCCCATAGGAATGGGCATCGTATTCTGGGCGGCCTTCTCCTCTTTGGCAGCATCAGCCCTGGCCTGGTCCATTTCCATCGCCTCCTCATTCCCCTCCTCACCACTGGCCATGAATTTCCTCTGGTCCAAGGAGCTTCAGGAAGAGGTTCAAAAGCTACTGGGCCCTGAAAGAGATCTTCAAGTGACTACAGTTCAAGGTCATGGGTCTGGAGCAGATGAGCCTGGATGAAGATGATGCCTCAGCTCTCTTAGACATGATCAAGTAACTAGGACTGAATTCCCACCACAGAACATCTCTTTCAACGAGCGCCTAGGTGCCGGGGCCAGCAGGCTGCTCAGGACTGGGGCAGTAGACCTTTTAAATAGTATGCAGATATCCTAAGGTGAGCTTGGCGTGTGGGCATGTTCAGTCGCTTTAGTCGAGTCCAACTCTTTGCAACCCTATGGACTGGAGCCAGCTAGGCTCTTCTGGGAGGACCAAAACCTTCTGTAGGGAAGAGAGGCAAAACCTCCCTTGATCTTGATATTCCATATGAATATAGACCATTAAAGTGGAGCCTCTTGATCCTGCTGACCTTTTGTATTTTAAGTAGGAGATGTCAGAAGAGTTACCAGAGGCATAACTGACTTGTGGCAGCCAAGTATTCATAGCGATGCTGCTCTTCCATCCTTCGATGTTGGCTCTTCTTATCATTGTGAAGCACAATTCATCAACGGTCAGATCGTTCACCCTAATAGAGAATGTGAGCTGGAATTTCACTGTGGAAAGACAGGTTAGTTTCACCCTACTGTTGATATGTTGTTGCCATGGTAATGCTGATTAAGAGGAACCACCCAGTTATTTTAAATAAACAATTCTGGAATTCATTTTAAGTTCAAAGATGTGTACTGAGTTTCACACTTTTGAATTCTATTTTGCTAATGCAATCTGAATGGAAAAATTTAATAAACTTTCTGCAGTCATATTTAAGACACTCAGAATTTTGTTCCTGGAAAGGTTTTGGAGATTATCTGGCCCAAGGATTACACAGCAGCCCCTCAATGCCAGTCAGTGCCAGTCAATTATTGCTAGACTGGATTGAGGGCCTAGTGATGCTGGATCTTCCAATTAAAAAAAATAATGGAAATCTGGAAATTTATGGGAAATCTTCAAATTTTTAAATAGCAGCAATGAATTAAAAACTCTTAAAACTCTGTTAAAGTCAGAGACCCTGCTGTTTTAGTTTATTTGTATCCTGCTTTATCCTCAGCTTGCTATGAATTGGTGATGGATGTAGCTAAAGAATATAATCGAAGGAGTTCTAGAAGATGGTCTGGCTAGATCTTAACACTGACACACACAAGAAAAAAAATTATCAGCTGTAGCCTTTTAGTATAAATTTTGGCTATTTGGAGCCAGATAGGTATTAAGAAGCTATGTCAGTGAACTTTCTTCCCTCTTTAAGCTTTCACAGTCGATGAGCCAGTTGCTTATGAAGTTGGATCTTCAAAGACACTTTATGTTAGCTCTGGGACTTGTCCCCTTTACTCAGCTAGAACTTGACAAAATGCTTAAAATCAAGCATCTCTTCTCCTACTCAGTTCAAGTTTTAAGGATTGGTATCTTCTGGAAACGAAGCTCTCATAAAGAAGCGTCCTGGGCACTTTGACATTCAAGGTACATGGCCTAGGACACATGACCATAGAAAATCCAGAACCATTATGCAAAGCAGTATATTTAAAACTCACAATATATTTAATGCTATATTTGCAAGTGACTAAAGATGCATTTTAAAAACTGAGAATGGGTGCTTTTTTTTTCTTTGGAGCTAGAGATAGAATATCCCTTGTGATCTTTTGCTTCTTGCTGATAATGGGATTTGATTTTTTTTGTTCAGAAAAAGAGCTGGCTTGAGCATTTTGTGCTCAAAAGTGTTTTGAGCTCTTTACAGATGAGCTCTTACATTCCTTTCTTACTTGAGATTTCCTTCCTGGGGACTTTGTCTCACAGCAGAAGAATGAAGCCTCTGGCCACATCTTGTCATTCTGGTGTGTGGTCAGCCTTTTACAAATTTTAGGGAAAGGCAAGGTGAAGTAGGCTCCTAACTTTTCTCTTTTCTACCTATAAACATTTAGAACTAGAAGCCTTTGAACCAACATGACTGGGTGTCTAAATATGTTTTGCCAAATAAGGCAAAACATATTTTGCCTTTTATTTTTTAAAAAATTAAATAATTTATTTTAATTGGAGTATAATTACAATCTTGTGGTGGTTTTTGCCATACATTGACATGAATCAGCCATGGGTGCACATGTGTCCCACCATCCTGAACGTCCTCCCACCTCCCTCCCCACCCCATCCCTCTGGGTTGTCCCCGAGCACCAGCCTTGAGTGCTCTGCTTCATGCATCGAACTTGCACTGGTTATCTATTTTACATATGGCAATATATATGTTTCAGTGCTGCTAAGTCGCTTCGGTCATGTCCGACTCTGCGTCCCCATAGACGGAAGCCCACCAGGCTCCCCCATCCCTGGGATTCTCCAGGCAAGAACACTGGAGTGGGTTGCCATTTCCTTCTCCAATGCGTGAAAGTGAAAAGTGAAAGTGAAATCGCTCAGTCGTGTCCGACTCTTTGCGACGCCATGGACTGCAGCCTACCAGGCTCCTCTGTCTATGGGATTTTCCAGGCAAGAGTACTGGAGTGGGGTGCTATTCTTTCAAATAATCCCACCCTCACTTTTTCCCACAGAGTCCAAAAGTCTGTTCTTTACATATGTGTCTCTTTTGCTGCCTTGCATATAGAATCATGGAACCATTTAATGGTGAAAATGAAAATCTTGAACAGTCAGCCCAGGAGCATGCTTGATGCTAGAAAATTTCAAAAAATGTGATGAGACCCTCTTACTGAAAGACTGAAGTGCTTTTTCTCCCTTGTGTGTGTTGTACTCTGTTTAGGCACTATCGATTTTCCCCCTTAATGACTAAGCAATTGAAGTATACATTTTAAGTGCCAGTGGGTGACTATGAGATGCTTCTGAAAATTAGTCACTAGCAAGTACACTTCATGTGTGAAGCAACCTTTTTGTGGCAGCTGGACTTAGCTTAAAATTGAGAATGTCCTAAACTGGCTTTCAGGATCATAAATTAATTCCATGTGGAACCCCCCACCAAACCTTTTGGCATTAAATGGAGCATGATATTAATGTTTGAAATGTATATCACACTTGATGAGATGGCTGGCCTTTCTGATAAAAAGTGAGTCCAGAGGCTAGACATCTGGTGTTGTTGTTTATGCAAAATATATTGTCAAATTTCAGCATATAAAAAAGTAATGATTGTTGTTCTCTTTTGTTGCCATTCCTCCCAGGAGCATGTTATTGTCTGCTTGCTAGTCAAAATTATGTTAAATGACAATAATAATAATAATAGTAGATAAGCTTCACAGGGTTTCAGACTTACCATTACCAGTTGGCTGTTCTTAGGGAATGTGACTTATGATCTCTGCTTTGTGATGCTGGAATTTCTTTTTCACACATATAAGTGAGAGCCACTCAAAGGATAAAGGAGGAGGATGTATGTTTTTCAAATGCTGGCTTCCCTTTTACCACCTGCTTTTATTTATGTAAAAAAAGAACACATTTTATTTCTTTTTCTTCTGAAAGTAATTTATTCCATTTCAGTTAGCTTTCCAGTTCTAGTTAATACTTATTTTGAAGGTATGCTTTATAATTTTCATCAGATTCTTAGTTTTACTTTGGTAAAATTTAAGACCTGTGACTTCAAATTATTATTATTTCTTTACCCATTAGAAGTCACCTTTATGTGTTTAATCTAAAGGAGCTTCAAAATACTTAAGGTGATGAAGATAGTGTGTGTTTCAGTGGTTTAAGTCAACCTTGACAATTGTTTGAGATATTCTGAATTTGAATATAAAGAATGTAGATGTGATTTTATCTGAATATCTTATCTATTTCCCATGCTTCAGAGTGGGAAAGAGGTGTTGGTATCCATTCATCTCTATTCCATCTGGAAAACATTCCAACCATTCCTTTGTACATTTGTTAAATACTACTTATCCTTCAAGCATTTTGGTATAGGTAGCATTCATTATTTGTTCCACAAGCTCCTTACACTGATGCCCAAGGAAAACCTTCTTTCATGCAAGTGAAAAGTGAGAGTGTCAGTTGCTCAGTCATGTCGACTCTTTGCAACCCTGTGGACTGTAGCCTGCCAGGCTCCTCTGTCCATGGGATTCTCCAGGCAAGAGTACTAGAGTGGGTAGCTATTCCCTTCTCCAAGGGATCGAACCCGGGTTTCCTGCTTTGCAGGCATATTCTTTACCATCTAAGCCATGAAGGAAGCCCCTCTTTCGTGCAGTGTTCCTTTAAATATGGGAAGTTTTAAATGGGCCACCTTGGGACTATCCTTTCAATAGCATCTTGAAGAGACTTTCCTCACATTGTTACTGTCAAGGAGAACCTAGACCTGTGTTAAAGCAAGCAATACAAAGTAATTTATATTGATGAAAAAAAATCTAAACTTTAGTGGAATCACTGTATTGTTCACCAACAAAAAATGAGACTAATTTTGAAGACCTTTTCCAGTGACTGAACTGCCATTTGACTGAATAGTCCTGGCCTCCTGTGAGTGGATCCCAACCAATAAAATGAAATCTCTTTGTCGCTTGAGGTTATAAGTTTGTGTTCTTTGATAATAAATTTAGTCCAGAGATATTTCTTTACTGTAAATTTGTCTCCACTGAAGTGCTCATAAACAGTATCTGCTTCCATTATGGGTGGAAGAACCAAGTTCTAGCATCTTGTAGAGTAAGCATATGCACTAAGGATCAATATGTGTTTTATTACCACTGAGAGACTCATTGGATTGATTTTTTTTTCTTCTTTTTACCTTTATGGGCAATTGCTATAAAAAGGTAAATTAAAAAGTTAACCATCTGCTACCTCACTTTTCATTTAAAATCTTTTATTTGATTACTCTTTCCAGGTAATCAATGCTTTCTATTTTGCTATTATGCCGGTTAGTGAATGAAGGTAGTTTTAATTTATAGCTTTTATTTGTCTAACAGTATTGTCAGAGTCACAATCTTTATGCATCCTATTAGTAGTCTGGAAAATATTTCTTACTACATCGAAACAGAGCAAAATTCAATTTAGAAATATAATTTCCTGCCATGGAGACACTTGATAACAGGGTGGAGATTAATGGAGCCCAGTGACAGAAACTTGATTTAAAGCAGGAGATTAATACTGCTTTATCAGCCTACACTGCAAGTGAATTGGCTCTGAAAGAAAAAAAATCTGTTTGAAGTTGCTGAGTTGTCGGCTTGGTTGGTTGGGAAAAGGTCTCTGGACATTTATTTTGTTATTGCTGAGTATTTGAGTGCTTGTCTATTAGACAACATAGGAAGAAACCTGCATACAACTCCAGCCTTGCTTATTTTACAGTAGTTACATGTTTCTTATTATTCCTTTTGATCCCACAGGAAGTTTGAATGCTGTGGAGGTCAGCTTCTAACTTAAGGGGATTATACTCAGTAAATCATGTCAAAATTAACAAATAGAATTGCGCTGACACTCTAGTTTGGTTGGATTTAAGTAAAATGTTTAAATGGTATTTTTAATTGCAAAGCTCCTGCCCCTAAATCCCATTATAAATACTTTTTCCCCCTATCCTTTATAAAAGTCATTAATTTCCTTTCCCAACTATAAAAGTATGAATCTTCCAAAAGAATTAAGTCAAATCTGAAGATTACCCAAGGGGATGGAATGCCCACTAGAATTGTTCTGAAACAAAATTTGGAGCTTGGTGAACTGAGTACTAAAGGACTTGGGTCCAAATTTTGATTTTTTTAAAAATGTTCTTCCCAGGAAATTTTAAGTATTTGTATTGCTGGGATTAAATCTTTTGAATTTATGCTTGAGCTATATGAATTTTTAAACTTGGTATTTGTCTAACAAATCCCTCCTGAAAAATAGAAAAGAAATAGAGTAAGTTCCTTCCCCAGTAGCTTCACAGAAATGGCTGCATGTTTTTCAAAAGCTTGACTCTTTACGTAATTACTTAGAGATGAATTACTTAGTTACTTTATTACTGAGGGAGAGAGATACGTTTAACAACTTTTGTTTTAACTGACTGAAAACTTGAAGAAATGAACTGATACAAATTTTTCATTAATTTTTATTAAGCTCTCTAATAGAGCATTTTGCTAGAGGTCAGAATATCTAGGCTGTAGTTTAAGGTCATTTAACAACATTGTGTTCTGATGGACATTTTAAAACCACTTTTCTTAACGAGAGGTGAGTAGTGATAATATCAGCTTTAGTATATCACAGGTTATTGAGAATATCAAATGCGATGATTTATGCAAAATGTTTAGATATTAAAGGACTATAGGAATATAAGCAGTTTTACTTAAAATAGTATTCGTATATGTAGACTGCTTTAAATATATTGCATTTAGGATTTTGGTGGAGGAAAATGCTTTTTCTCATAGAGTCTACCTTAGTATTATGTTGATGTAACTAAAGCTATAAGTATTTTTTGGAATTGATCTACTGAAGGTGGTTTAGATATTTTTAAATATGTGGAGAGTAATTGCCTGTAGTTTGCTCCTCTTTGGAACTAAGCACTTGGAATAAATGAGGTAAAAGAAATTTAAGGCCATTTAGATTTGCTCATGGTGGGCTCTCAATACAAGTTTAAAAATATGGTAATGAATGAAGGATAGTGAAGATGGTCAGCTTAGTGAATGTGAGTTCTGAGGATGAGCTTGGTGCTTTGAGTCGTGCTCTGTCTGATGTCACCCCTTGTGGCCTTTTTAGATCTTATTAGCTTGTGGACCCTGTTTGTTTGGTGCTTGACAAAATTGCATATGTCCAAAGGGAATAGTAGACCCTGTTAAAGCTTTTCCTGGCTGAAGGCACATATGAAACTCCCAGGCTAAGCATCTTAAAGTGGCTACACATTCACTCAGAGGGGAAGGAGTTTCAGGAAGGAATTTAAACCATTTTCAAGCCATAAGAATTTAACAGAGAGGACAACCTAAAAGGGTCTTTAACTTCAGGGAACATGCCTGTGCTTTTATTCCATCTTGTTTTACTGATCCAGAGAGACCTTCAGTGAATATGCCCCTTTGACCTTTACCTAGTCATCAAATTACCCTCATCCTGCTTTTTCTCTTTTTCACTTCCTTTTCCAAATGGCCTTTCTTTGGTGATGCAGTTTAAATTGTGCAGTGCCTCCTTCAGACATTGCCACTTGGATTAATTTTTATCCCCTCCATTCTGATCTTGCTGGGACATGACCATCAAGTGTGCTGACCCCTTGGGAGCCAGTTGGGGTTCTGCCTGGGATTCACAGCAACCCCAGATATATACAAACATTTTATTTTCCATAGTATTGATGATTTTGCTTCTCTTTTGTTTTTCCTTTTACATCGCTTCTTCTCTGTGTTTAGAGTGATATTTGGGAACAGGAGAGCAGGTATGAAGGTTATTGACTATGACAACTGTGTGGCCCTTGAGTCTGAGTTGGCAAATAAGATTCTGGAGACAGAGACAGGCTTTAATCTAACACTGCTCTTACTGAGCTTTCTGGAAGGGAAGACGACAAGAGACCCAACAAGGAAATACAGCATCATCAACTCATGGGGAGGCCTGGCAGGTACCCTAGTAGCAGCCTTTTTTTTTGCCCCCCTCACCCATACAAGGCCAAAGTGTGAGAGCCAAGGTGTGTGGGGTCACCTTGTTACAAAGAGTCCACAGTCTCCTTCCCCCATCAGTCCTGTATATGGTTTTCATCAAGCCTGAGATCTGCATGCCAGCTCGCAGATCCCCAACCCAGGTTTTTGTTTCACACAGTACAGAGGGAGAGACAACTGTTCTCTATTTATCTTAACTCTACTGTTTCCAAGGAAACAGGGCCTTGGGAGACCGAGGTCATTCTCAGGCAGGCCTGCCTCAGCCAGGCCTGGTGTTAACCCTTTGCTCGCACTATACATGCTGCTATAGAAATGATAGCATCACTAGAAGCAATGCTAATGCCAAGCTTCAGTGTGCCATTAGAGTGTCTTTTGTATGAACATTTACCATTGTATAGTTTCCAGGGCACTAAATTAGATACGCCACACTCACTGAGTGTACACTGCATGTCTCACCTGATTTTAGGTACTGGGGATGCAAAAATGGACAGGACAGAGACCTGGCCTCTAAACACTTCAGAATCTGGAGGGCAGTTCTCTCTGCATTTGAGTTACTGCAAACCTCCAAGTTCCACGTGGAACTGAGTGCTCTTTATGGGAGTGTGAAGAAAGCAATGTACTCTTCTGCCATTATTTTGTGTCTTACAGACCTTATTGGAGAAGGCAATGACACCCCACTCCAGTACTCTTGCCTGGAAAATCCCATGGACGGAGGAGCCTGGTAGGCTGCAGTCCACGGGATCGCTAAGAGTCGGACATGACTGAGTGACTTCACTTTCACTTTTCACTTTCATGCATTGGAGAAGGAAATGGCAACCCACTCCAGTGTTCTTGCCGGAGAATCCCAGAGATGGGGGAGCCTGGTGGGCTGTCATCTCTGGGGTCGCAAAGAGTTGGACATGACTGAAGCGACTTAGCAGTATAGACCTTATTCATTATTCAGCCTTTCCTTACAAGCATGATCATATAGAAGAGTAACTTATGTTCATCATGATGATTCTGGGATGTTTTAAGGTCATAAAACACTGAATCACTGAAAATAGAGTTTGGAATTATCTGTAATTTATTATATTCTAGACCACAAATATTCACATCGTCTTTGTATTTCTCCCTCTATATGAAGGCAGTATTGTGTGTCTAAGAAGCAAAGGAGAAATACTTGTTAAATTAAGTCTAGATAATATCACTAGGAGCATTTCATGATATTTAAGACATTAAGTTATGGAAAAATAAACAAGAGTACTCCAAATCCAAACTTATGGAGCTTATGCCTTCCAAGACTTCATATGTGCTGAAAAAGCAGAATTACTGAAAACACATTAGATAAGTCCATTAGCTGTAGTTCCATAATGGATTATTGACAGGGAGAGTGTTAAGGGATGTTATATCCCTACTCTTGAAACAGATGTCAAGGTACATGGGTGTGGATATCACCAGCAGATGCAGTTATAAGTAGGGGAAGCCAGGGATCTAACCCAGTCATTCTGGTTTCTTTACCTAGGATACTATATTCATTTATTTTCCTTATTATCTGAGTAGAAAATTAATTCATGAGTCTTTTGCCAGTGAGAATCCAGGCTTAATGTTAGCTAAGGACATGTTCAATATTCAGATTTTGTTTTAACAAACAGTTTCTGAGTTTCTACTGAATGCCAGGCACTTCCACATGAATTATCTAATTTGATTCTTACTAGAAATAAGCCTTTTATAATGTTTCATTTTTCAACTGAGGACATTAAGTTCGAAAAGTTGAATAACTTTAGTCACACAACTGGAGAATGGGAGAGCTGGAATTTGAACCCCTGTCTTTTTTTTTTTTTTTTAAATGTTATGACATTTTTTTTTTTTTTTCAATTTTAATTAAAAAAAATTATACATGTGTTCCCCATCCTGAACCCTCCTCCCTCCTCCCTCCCCGTACCATCCCTCTGGGTCGTCCAGTCCAGGTTCAATGCACTATGCTGGATGCTTGAACCCCTGTCTTTTGAGTCAAAAGATGTCCTATTTATTATGCCACCACCAACTGTAAATTGGGAGGAAAAAACAAGAAAAAGTTTATGGGACTATTTAGAGGTCACTAGGTAAGAAGTGCCAGACTTTATTTTTTGGGGCTCCAAAATCACTGCATAATGGTGACTGCAGCCATGAAATTAAAAGACGCTCACTCCTTGGAAGGAAAGTTATGACCAACCTAGATAGCATATTCAAAAGCAGAGACATTACTTTGCCAACAAAGGTCCATCTAGTCAAGGCTATGGTTTTTCCTGTGGTCATGTATGGATGTGAGAGTTGGACTGTGAAGAAAGCTGAGCGCCAAAGAATTGATGCTTTTGAACTGTGGTGTTGGAGAAGACTCTTGAGAGTCCCTTGGACTGCAAAGAGATCTAACCAGTCCATTCTAAAGGAGATCAGCCCTGGGTGTTCTTTGGAAGGAATGATACTAAAGCTGAAACTCCAGTACTTTGGCCACCTGATGCGAAGAGTTGACTCATTGGAAAAGACTCTGATGCTGGGAGGAACTGGAGGCAGGAGGAGAAGGGGATGACAGAGGATGAGATGGCTGGATGGCATCACCAACTCGATGGATGTGAGTTTGAGTGAACTCCGGGAGTTGGTGATGGACAGGGAGGCCTGGTGTGCTGAGATTCATGGGGTCGCAGAGAGTTGGACACGACTGAGTGACTGAACTGAACTGACCTGAACTGAGGTAAGAAGTTGTAAAGAAGCCATAAAAACATAGTATCTTTTTAGCTCATCAAACAAAGCAAATTTAGCACATGTTCCTTGCTTTGGTAACTTCTAGGTTTTTTGCAAGTCTCAACTCAAACGTGACCACTTCAGAGACCTTCTCTTTGTTTTCTGTCTCAGTGTAATGTTTGTTTTCTTTATTGTGTATTTCTTAATTTTTACTTCATGCTTACCTTCTAAAAATCTACTTATCTGTTTTTGCCTTGGGCTATGAGGTTGATAAAGGCATTGTCTTTCCAGTGTTTAGCACGATGACTGCCATATGGCAGACCCTTAATTGATGTTTGTGGAATTAATTAATGACTATATGAAATATGACCAATGAACAGGCCCAAAATAGATGTCTGTCACCTTTCATCCTGATTAAAAATTAGAATTGGTAAAATCAGAATTGTTTAAAATTGGCTGATTGAGCACACATATTTAACCACCATTCTCTCCCATAATCCCACTAAAATACAAGTAAAAAGTTTTATTAAACAAGGAATACATCTTCAAGGAAAAGAAGATCAGGAGATGACAACAGCCATGAAATTTTGGATGCTGTAGAACAGATGGATTCTTTGCAAATGCTGAAGCAGATTCAAGAAGTCTGAACCCTGGTCCAGAGTTGGGAAAGTTAAAAAAGCATCCTGAGTAGCACTGCAAAACTCTGATGAAGCCCCCCATTGGTGTCAAATGTTCTAGAGGGAGATGTGGAGGTGGGCCAAGGACAGGGGCACTGATTGAAAAATATGTCTGGTAAGTGTTAAAGCTTCTGTCCCCAGATCCAGTCTTCCTTGCTTCCTTTTGGAACAAAACCTCCTCATCACTGAGTTTTAGGTGAGCATGTGCTGCCCAGAGAGCAACGGCATTTCTTGGACTGATTTTGCAGGGAGAGATGGCTACATGAATCAGTTTTAGCTAATGGGATGTGATGGGTCAGGCTTTTGGAAAAGAAATTAATTGCCCTTCAGTTTCTCTCTCCTCTCTTCCTGTGGGCTGGAATGTAGATATCATGCTGAGTCCTTGACCATGCCCATACTGATGAAGAGGACCTCCTAGGAGAAGGTGGAGCAACAGTTAGAATGCACCTGGATTTTTCTTTTTCTATTTTTTTTCTTTTTTTCTCCTCATGAAGCATAGCCCACCCACCCATCACCATCTGTCAACTTCTGAACTAATTTTTGAGATAAAAATTAAGTATCTTCCTAATTAACAAAAAAACAGATCTTAGGACCTTGTCTCTAACTGCACAGCCAGGTGACTATTTCTTGCCTATGTGGCAGAACACTGCAGGTTTATTTATCCAGGACCATACCCAGGTGGTATAGTAGTAAAAAATCCACCTGCCAATGCAGGAGATGCAAAAGATGCAGATTTGATCCCTGGGTCAGGAAGATCCCTTAAATGGCAACCTACTCCAGTACTCTTGTCTGGAAAATTCCATGGCCAGAAGAGCCAGGCAGGCTTCAGTACATGGGGACTGCAGAGTTGGACACGACTGAGTGACTGAGCATGTCCACAGGCATACTAAAAATAGACAGATTAAGTGAATGTTTACCTACGGGTAGTGTGGTTTCAATTCCCCTTTCACATCTCCTGTCAGTTCCCAGGTTGGAGAGTCAGGCTTTACCTATATGCAGGAAACTTGAAAGAGTCTGAAAAATCTGATCAACCCAAGAGAAAGACCTTCCTCTTCTGACATTGAGTGAATGGACCTTGGCAGGTGACTACACAGAAGAACAAAGTTGCCAAACCTCATCCAAGTATGCAGAGCTTCAATAAACTTATTAGTGAAAGATTTTTAAAGAGAGGCAGACAACCAGAGATCTTCATGCCTTTTAGGAAAATGTCCATTAAAACAAACAGAGATGAAAACAACCTAAAAAAAAGCATCTTGGAGGGAATAAGCACTAGGAAAGCAATAGGAGAAGAAAATAGAACCAGAAGAAATTACTAATATAATCAGGGATGGAAGAACACACTGCAGCCATGGACCAAAAAAAATAGTGGCTATAAAAATGACATTCAGAAAACAATAAGTGATCCCCAAAGTTTAAACTGTGAGAGAAGAAATGAAAAGTCAGTGGAAGGGCATGAAGGTAAAGCTGAAGAAATAAGCCACAAGATAGACCAAAAAATAATATTTAAAACATTGCAGTACTGAAGGACAAGAGTTTCCAGAATCAAAGAGCCCACGGACTGGTGGGAATATCAGTGTACCAAACCACTTTGGTTTCACATGTGGAGGGGAAAGTAGGCGTAAGGTAAGAGACAGTGTTTTATAAGAGGACTGTTTGTCCCGTTAGACCATTTACAATATTAACATGTGTAACTTGGTTAAAAGTAACATTTTAAAGAAAGCTATTACGTTAAATTCTTTTCATAACTATAATAGCTACTGTTTACTGAGGACATTCTGTTAGTCATAAAAGTAAGTTTTTTGAGACAGTTTTCCTTTTTTTTAAGTTTTTTTTGACTGGACCACTTTTTTAGTCTTTATTGAGTTTGTTACAATATTGCTTTCATTTTCTGTTTTGTTTGTTTTTATTTTAGCCAGGAGGCATGTGGATCTTAGCTCCCTGACAAGGGATCTAACCCATATCCCCTTCATTGAAAGGCAGAGTCTTAACCACTGGACCACCAGGGAAGTCCCAGAGACTTTATTTTTAGTTCTTATATGAACCCTGAATTAGCATCACCATGTATAGAGAAGAAAACTACCCCTCAAGAGCAGTTAAATGACTTTTTAACACCACATCTGTGGCCCCAAAGCCCACCCTCTGCCCTCTAGACCTGCCTTTACTTACCTGCAGTAGTTCCCCAGGACTTGCCTGGAGATAACTGTATTCCTGGCTTTATGGGAGTCCTGGGACTCAGCCTCACGTGGCTTTTCTGTGTAACATACATTCATGATGGTGGCAGAAGAAAGGAAGTGCTGAATTTGATCACAAGAAGTGACAACTTTGTTCTCTTCTAGCTATGGAGGCTTTTAGAAGGCTTTTCTTCTGGCCACCTGTGAGGGAGAGAGAGCCACTGGATGCCAGAGGCCTTTCTGGTAGCATTATGTTGAGTAGAAGCGGGAGGGTGGATGACAAATGCCAATATGTGAATGAAATCTGGCTTTTGATTCTCTTATTTTGTGAGCTGGTTTTAGACTGTTAAGTTCTGTCGAGGTAACTTCTGTGTAAACTAGAACTGACAGATAATAAACATATAGCTAGGGCTGTAGCAACAGAAATCGATGCACTTCAAGTTCCACATAGGAGAAAACAGTCAAGATGTCTCAAGTCCTTTTAGAGTGATAAATGCAATTTACACAATAAGCAAGAAGCAATGATTGGGAATAGATGGTGTAAGATCCCGTCTAGGAGATGGCCAAGAGGTGTCTGATGGGGGTGATGTTGCTAACCTTAGAAATTGTCAACAAATTGGCTCTGAAAGTTATAAAACACTTGTAAATATAAACCAAAAAGACAGAAAAAACTTAGGTTCTGTGTGGCTCCCCATCACCCACGTAATGGTGACAAGGCCCGGCCTGGATGGTATAGCCGGTTGTTGTAAGCAGTACTGCCTTGCTGGTCTGAGAGAAGTGGAACCAAACAACAACTTGTATGAACACAGAAAACATTTCAGGCCAAATACAGGCAAGAGGAGCCTGTGTTTCCAGAGCACTTTCCCCAGGCTAAATTGGGTACTATACCATTTGCCATACATAATCTGAATGGCACACTCCTTTGATGGGAGACTTTGTGGGAAGCAAGATGCACTCACTGAAGTTTTATGGTGATATCTGTTATAAAATAGGCCTTGTGAATCTCCCAATCTGTAAAGATTGTGTATTTCAGTAGTCTCATTACAGGACCTTGGGAGTGGGGACATATCCCCATTCCTTCTCCAAAGATTATACTGTTTATGCTGATCCCTCTTTCTGAATAGGGAGTCTTGCTAGGAGTCAGGGAGATGTCTCATGGGCTGAGTCTGGTCCGTGGGACCAGTTACCAGAGCAGAGAGGCCCTGAGCAAGGTTTCAAACTGCTTTCTCAAGGCCACCCTTGACCTGGGCAAGTTTCCTAACCTCTCTGGAACTAGGTATCTTCTGTTGGAAGCAGGGATGATGCTAGTCCCTACTTTAGAGCACAGCTGTGAGCAGTCAGTGGGATGATGCACATGGAGGAGGCAGCAGGGCGTGCATGCAGTCAGCACTCAAGAGACATGAGTTCTCAACTCTAAGCTCTGTTTCCTAAATCCTTGAATGGGGATGATAAAACCCTCTCCATGGAGTTTGTGGAATTAGAGCTGGTGTAGGTGGAGAGTCTGACTCATGCTGAGTCCTTGATGATTGGTCACCATTCTCCCTGAGCCCTGCAAACCCCATCAGAGGTTGGAGTTGTAGAAGGATTCAGCAGTATGATAGTTGATGCCATGAGACACACAAACCTCTTGGAGATTAGTTAGGTTAATGAGATATGATCTCTTTTTACTCTCTTTACCTCGTTCAGTTAGGCTCATGGAGTTGATGCACCCCTGGCTTCTGAGGTTCTGGGTCAAGGCACCAACCCAGTGACTGGATGGATATGCCTTGTTTCCTGCATCCCCGGCCCAGTTGCTCCCCTAGACTGTCTCCCTTTCTTGTTTAATGGCTAGTAGCTAGAGAAAGCAGAAGGGAATGGCACCCCACTTCAGTACTCTTGCCTGGAAAATCCCATGGACAGAGGAGCCTGGTAGGCTACAGTCCATGGGGTTGCGAAGAGTTGGACAGGACTGAGCGACTTCACTTTCACTTTTTACTTTCATGCATTGGAGAAGGAAATGGCAACCCACTCCAGTGTTCTTGCCTGAAGAGTCCCAGGGATGGGGGAGCCTGGTGGGCTGCCGTGTATGGGGTTGCACAGAGTTGGACACGACTAAAGTGACTTAGCAGCAGCAGCAGCAGCTAGAGAAAAGGCTTCCCTGGTGGCTCTGATGGTAAAGAATATGCCTGCAATGCAGGAGACCCGGTTTCGATCCTTGGGTTAGGAAGATCTTCTGGAGAAAGGAATGGCAAACCTCTCCAGTATTCTTGCCTGGAAAATCCCATTGTCAGAGGAGCTTGGCAGGTCTATAGCCCATGGGGTCGCAAAGAGTCAGACACGATTGAGAGACTTTCACTCACTCACTGACTCAGAGAAAAGGTCTAAAGAAAGTGTCTCTACTCTTTCTTACCTGCTTCTCTCTCCTTTGCTGCATACAAAAAGATTAAGAAGGTATGATTTAAGGAAGTAAATCTAGTCTGGCATATTCCAGTGTTCCAGTTAACTTTTTTTTTTTTAATAGCCTAAATCGTAAAGACTTAGAACATCAACAACCATTTTATCATCTCTGACAATTTCCAATAAGGAATTTGGGGAGGGCTCAGCTGGACAGTTCTGACTCTGGGTCTCTCATGTGTTTACATCAGACAGTGGCTGGAAATGGAACTCAGGGTGCTACCTGGCACTGTTCTCTTCATGTATTCTCAGCACTTGCATTCCCATTGGTTGGGATAGTTTGGTTCCTCATAGCATAGTGGCCTCAGGGTAATTCAGACTGCTTATGTGGTAGCTTAGGGCTCAGGCATGCATGTTCTAGAATACCAAGTGAAAGCTGTATTGCCTTTATGACCCAGATTCAGAAGCAGGACTGGCTCTATAATTTGTGGGGCTTGGTACAAAAGGAGAATGTGGGTCCTTTGTTCAAAAATTGCTAAGAATCTCAAGATTGTAATAGTAGAGCATTAAACCAAGTGAGGGGCTTCCCAGGCGGCATTAGTGGTAAAGAAGCCACCTGCCAGTCCAGGAGACATATGAGACACGGGTTCAATTCCTGGGTCAGGAAGGTTCCCTGGAGAAGGGCATGGCAACACACTCCAGTACTCTTTCCTGGAGAATGTCACGGACTGAGGAGCCTGTTGGGCTACAGTCCATAGGGTCACAAAAAGAGTCAGACTTGACTGAAATGACTTATTATGCTCATGCAAACCAAGAGAAGGGCACGCTGCCCTCTATGATGTCGTATGTCCCACAACTGTAAGTCACATAGTGTCCCTATCATCATATACTCTTGAGTATTAAGGTCATTAAGGTCAACCCATATTCAAGGGCATGAAACTTGGAAACCCATCTTGAGATGACAAGAGTGTCGGTGAATTTGCAGACATGAATTTTAATGCTGCCTCTGCTTTTTTAGGACTTCTCTGTGTTCTGCTGATCATTCCCTTTATTCTTGTTGCGTGTGTATTACTCTTTCCTTAGATGAGGGTCCTTTAGTACTATTTGTAGAATTTTTTTCAGTTTTAATTTGAGGTTAGTCAAATATAAATTTTAAATAATATGTCTCTAACAGTTGTATGGAATTATGATGTTCAAATTTACTTCATGAAATGCTTCTCCCCTGCTGGAGATGGCTTGTCAGAATTTCCTGCTTGTCACTGAGCTCTGGACTGGGTGGCAAGCTGCCTCTGGTGTAGGTCCATTTGTGCTCGTTTGTGCTCAACACCTGCCAGGGCAGAGGAAGCAGTTAAATTCATTGAATTTTTTCAAGAGGAAGAAAAACTTCTGGAGTGGGGATCAAGCTGAAATGAAAAAAAAAAAAAAAGTATGTTCCCTCCTCCCAGTACACACATAAACACACACAGACACACACAAACCAAATGGCCACTCTTTGGACAAATATATGAACAGCAGCCTCTACTTGGGCCCATTGAACATCTTGGTCTGTAGCTACAGAGGGTTTTTCTATTTAATCCTCATTGTTGTGTAACTGGGCTTTCCAGGTGGTGCTAATGATAAAGAACCCATCTACCAATGCAGGAGACCTGAGTTTGATCTCTGAGTAGGGAAGATCCCCTGGAGGAAGGCATGACAACCCACTTCAGTATCCTTGCCTGTAGAATCTCCATGGACAGAAGAGCCTGGTGGGCTACAGTCCATAGTCAAGACTTTCCAGGTTATTGTCTTATAGTCAGGCCACTGAGTTTCTTAATTAAATGAAACTTACATATTAACCATCTTGTTTATGTTACTTAAAATTTGTGTGCTGTGTGTGTGCTGGGTCACTTTAGTCATGTCCAATGCTTTGTGACCCAGTGGACTGTAGTCTGCCAGTCTCCGAAATCCATGGGGTTTTCCAGGCAAGAATATAGGAGTGGGTGGCCATGCTCTCCTCCAGAGGCTCTTCCTGACTGAGGGGTCAAATCCGAATCTCCTGCATCTTCTGCATTGCAGGCAGATTCTTTACCGCTTAGCCACCAGGGAAGCCCTTTGGCGATAAATTGTTAGATACTGTTAACAGAGCAAGACTAAGTATAGCCCTCAGCACACAGCTATTGTTGCTGTGCACCCGTTATGCCACACCTCATTACGAGGCAGTGATTACCACAGGACCGGCCATGGTCCTGCTCAGCCATTGGTCAGTGCCACAGTAGGCCCCGCCCACAAGCAACCAACGGTCTAAGAGTGACCGTTAGCGGGGCATTCAGTCAACTGTCAGTGGAATGGTGGTCGTGGGGTGAAGAATGAGGTAAGAGGCAGATTCCGGCCTTCCCCTACCCCGCCCCCACACTCCAGCCCACCGGATCTTGGGCCAGTGGGTGAGTTGGGGGGCTCAAGGAACAAACTGTGGGCTGTCTCCTGCATGGCTCCAGAGTCCTCTCCAGGGCCACCCACTGGCTGAATTGAGGCCTTGAGACAGTGGCAAACCTCTCCCCCATCCTTGTCCCTGTGACTTGGTAGCAACGCCAGTCTGCCTGGGTTGCAGTCTGTGGGACCTACCTACCCCCTTCACACTCACCTACCCTGCCACTTTGGGTGGCCTAAGAAGCCTGAGGGCCAGTTGGGTCCTGGGCACCTGGCTCCCTCAGCTATGACAGCTGGGCAGTGTCTGGGGACCTGTCCTTGAGGGAGCTGCCAACTGAGATCTGCCTCCTCTTC
Source organism: Bos indicus (assembly GCF_029378745.1). Classification (NCBI taxonomy): domain Eukaryota; kingdom Metazoa; phylum Chordata; class Mammalia; order Artiodactyla; family Bovidae; genus Bos; species Bos indicus. The sequence goes on from NC_091768.1 coordinate 45,543,810, forward strand.
TCCAGGACTGGGAACTCAGAGGGGGAAAGTTGTGCCTTGGGACCTTGCTCTTTCTTGTCAGAGAATAACGTTTGTTTGGGAGAGGTTTATAGGAACTTGGTTACCTGACCATGACCTGACCTCAAGAATAAAGGCTGTGACACCAAGAAGTTTGCAACAACTAACCACGTTCCTCCCTCACCCTTCTTAGAAAAGGGCTTTCCTGAAAGATTTTTTGGAATTTGGGGTTTTAAAGGTCACCTGTCTCCTTGCATGGCCCTCAGTAAACCTTCCTTTCTCACCAACCAGTTACTACTACTTCAAGCATCTCGACAACTTTTTGTAGGGAAGATGCTTTCACAACCAGCAGGAGGCAGAAAATGCTTTCTATGAGTTTGCTGAATTCTGAAACATGGATTTTTATGTTACAGGAATAAACAAGCATTTCTTGTTGGCAAAAATATATTGATTGTAATGGTTCCTATTTTGATTAATAAAGATGTGTTTGAGCCTAGTTATAATGATTTAAAATTCAAGGTCCAAAACCGCAATTACTTTTGTACCAACCTAAATATTACCCAGTTGGAAGCTCTCAAGAAAACCCTATAGTATTTGTCCCTCCTGATAGTTGAGAAAACTGGGATTCAAATGTGAGTGCTTTTTTGAGGATCATTTAGCTTTTAAGACATGGAGCCGAAGACTGAACTCAGATCTTCTAACTCCAAATACTTGTGCATTCACACTGCATCATGCTTTTTCCCACTGAATTTCAGACTTCACTAAATTTAGTGCTTGATGAACAGTGAGAGATAATATACAGTTAGTTGTTCATTATCTATGTTAACAACAAGACTCAGTGGTAAAGCACAGATTATTGCCTAATGTCTAAGACCTTGCTTGAACGTTTTTTCTTAATATTTTGAATAGATAATATATGAACATGACTGAAAAATTCAAAAGATTTCCTCCATCCTTGATCCTACAATTGTATACACATAACTGTGTACATATATCCCTTAAACACACAAATGTGGTAGCATGCCACATGTTCTGTTCTGCACCTTGATTTACTTCTTATAATAATATTATTATACCCTTAGATATATCTTACACCTTTTATCAATTGCAGAATATTTCATTGTATGTGTGTACTAGCACTTATTTAACCAGTTCCCCACTGAAGGGCATTTGATTTTTACCTGCTTGTTTTCTATTACCAAAAATGTTACAGTTTAATTTTCATTTACATACTTATTTGTACACATGTGAAAGTATTTTTATATGATACATTAGGGTCAGAATAAATGTCTGTAAAATTTTCATAGACTCTTTTTTTTATGTTTCAGCTGATTTTTTAAATATAAATTTATTTATTTTAATTGGAGGTTAATTACTTTACAATATTGTATTGGTTTTGCCATACATCAACATGAATCTGCTACAGGTATACATGTGTTCCCCATCCTGAACCCCTCCCCACTCCCTCCCCGTACCATCCCTCTGGGTCGTCCCAGTGCACCAGCCCCAAGCATCCTGTATCATGCATCGAGCCTGGACTGGCGATTAGTTTCATATATGATATTATACATGTTTCAATGCCATTCTCCTAAATCATCCCACCCTCTCCCTCTCCCACAGAGTCCAAAAGACTGTTCTATACATCTGTGTCTCTTTTGTTGTCTCGCATACAGGGTTATCGTTACCATCTTTCTAAATTCCATATATATGCGTTAGTATACTGTATTGGTGTTTTTCTTTCTGGCTTACTTCACTCTGTATAATAGGCTCCAGTTTCATCCACCTCATTAGAACTGATTCAAATGAATTCTTTTTAATGGCTGAGTAATACTTCATTGTATATATGTACCACAGCTTTCTTATCCATTCATCTGCTGATGGACATCTAGGTTGCTTCCATGTCCTGGCTATAGACTCTTAATTTTAATGTAAGTGGAACTTATATGTCACAATTTGTGCATTTAACTGATGAGCCTATTTGTAGGGCAGCAATAGGGCTTCAGGGCTTCCCAGGTGGCAGAGTGGTAAAGAACTTGCTTACCGACGCTGGAGACATAGGAGACCCAGTTTTGATCCCTGGGTTGGGAAGATTCCCTGGAGGACAGCATGGCATCCCATTCCAGTATTCTTGCCTGGGAAATCCCAAGGCTCCTGGACAGAGGAGCCTGGCAGGCTAGGGTTGCAAAGAGTCAGACACTTTTGAAGTGACTTAGCATGCACACAGTAGAGATGCAGACATAGAGAACAGACTTCTGAACACAGGAGGGGAAGGAGAAGGTGGGATGAATTGAGAGCATAATATTGATACATATACATTACTGTGTGTAAAATTGATAGCCAGTGGGAATTTGCTGTATAACACAGGGAGCTCAACTGGTGCTCTGGGACAACCTAGAAGGGTGGGATGAGATGGCAGTGGAAAGGGTTTCGTGAGAGAGGGAACATATGTATACCTATGGCTGATTCATGTTGATGTATCACAGAAACCAACACAACATTGTAAAGCAATTATCCTCCAATTAAAAATAAATTTTAAAAATTTGTGTATTTATATTTTTGATGAATATTCCCAAGTATGACTGTAAAGTGTTGTTGGAGGAAGTTATTGAGAGGATGTGACTGCTGGTTTTCCTGTAAGCCGAACCTTGGTAATAGCAGGTTCCTATAACCCTCCCCTGCTCATGGAATGTGCATTCTGCCCAGAGTTCCCACAGATGGAGCTGTTTCAACAACACAGCCTTGAGAATAATGTGGTGTTGAGACATCTGGATAGTATGTGTGACTGAATGCGGTTAAGACCTTCTGTGTAAACTTTTAAGGTTCTGGTGGGTGAGTGTGAAGATCTTCTCATCTTGCAGCTGCCCAAGACAAGCCTTGTAAGTAAGTTCACTTGCTTATTAAACCTCCACCTACCAATCTGGAGGTTCTGCTTGCCTCTTCAGTTTCTCTTTGCTCACTCTGTATAGGGACCAATTTCTGATTTCACCTGGGAACTCCTGAGGTTATGAACCAACAGTTGTTTTACTTATATCCCACCAACATTATGGAAGAGTATTTGTTTCACCTTTTCAATCTAATACACGGTTAAAATTTTCTTTTTATCCAGTCTGATAGTTAAAAAATGGAATCATAAGTGAGTTTCACTTATTTTGAGTAAGGTAGATTATCTTCTAATATGCTGGGAAGTCATTTATTTGTATTTAATTTTCTGTGACTCACTGTTTTTGTC